>NC_079488.1:357500-657500 GCF_020520425.1 Spinacia oleracea
CAGGCATGGATCCTCCAATTGCATGACTCAACCAGACACATTGCAGTGAATCTGGTTGTATCGGCCTTTTCAACACTCACAGCAAATCCCTCTTGAATACAGAAGTCTCTGAAGACCTCCATGAAGTGTGTCTTGCTTTGGAATATCATCCATGGTTGCAACTTGATAGTCCCCCATGGCATGCTTCCCACAACTTTCCCATTTGCATACAAATTATCCAGCTTATTACTCCCATCTAAATGATCCTCAAAACTTCTCTCAGAAATTACCTCCTTAAGAACATCTTGTTCTTCATCTTCTTCAATTTCTTCGTCAATGAAATCGTCGGAGTTGAAACCAGTTTCACTATCACTCTCACTCTCCTCAAAATTTTCATCATCACTCTCATCATCCCATTGCTCCTCTTCCTCCACATTGTATGCAGTGGGTTTCCTCACCCTTGAACCAGCAGGCCTTCCCCCCCTCTTCTTAGGAACAAACTCACCCGTCTTCTTAGCATGACTTCTGGAAATTCTGAAACCCCTCCCTTTGTTTAACTCAGCCCTGTTAGGAGGGGGTGTCTGATCTGGCTGGTGTTCTGTTTGATGTTGTTGCTGCTGTTCTGTGGGTTGGTGTTGCTGTTGTTCTGTTTGTTGTTGTTGTTGATGTTCTGTTTGTTGTTGTTGCTGATGTTCTGTCTGTTGTTGTTGTTGCTGTGGTTGTGTCTGTGGTGAGGTTGGTGGTGGTGAGGGACTTCTTGGTGGTGGTGATGGATTATTTGGTGGTGGTGAGGGACTTCTTGGTGGTGGTGATGGATTATTTGGTGGTGGTGAGGGCTCTCTTGGTGGTGATGGAACATTTGGTGGTGGTGAGGGCTCTCTTGGTGGTGGTGAAGGCTCTTTTTGTGTATTTGGTGGTTGGGAACCTCCCGGGGAAAGGCAGTCAGCATGTTGTGAGCTGTAAACACGTACGTACTCTACGCTTAAATCCTCAACATCATACACAGGCACCTCAACTGCCACTGTGTTTGCCAATTGCTCCTCCAAATCCCTTTGAATCTCAGCCTCCCTTTCTAACCTTCTCCTTTCCTCTTCCCTCTCCCTCTCAAACTCCTCAGCTTTCCTTCTAAGTTCTGCAGCCTTCCTTTCCTTCCTATCCTTCCTTTTCTTAACTGCAGTCCTAAATTGGATTGAAGTTTCCTTCTCATTTGCCTTCTCTATCCATATTTCCACAGTATCTGTGCGCTTAAATAAACCCCACATGCCCATCAAACCAACATCATTCAACATTTCTACTCTTTTATTCGTACTAGGATTAACATAAAACAATCTAAATAAATCGGGAATCAGAACATCTTGCTTAATAGAATCATCAAACAAGTCATCAACCAAATCCATGTAGTTCGTTTCATCAGTATCTTGTACCCTCACATCAAAATTCCGATCATTATAATGACATAACAACCAAATTGCGACCATCCTATACAAACAATAAACACAACACAAAAATTCAAATTAATGAACTAAATCATTAGGCAAAACAACAAAGCACAACCAGACACTATGTTTTACCATTAACACCCCAAAATTCAAGTTAACCCATCTCATGGAAAAATCACGATTTTAGCAAAACCCTAACCCTAATCAAAGCAAAATTCGCAAAAAATAGCACCAAGAACAAGAAACGAATTGAGTGAACTAACCTTGACACAATTTTGATGAAGTTGAAGCCACAAATTCCAGTCCTTTGCTCTCCTTGCACCCACTTTTGTAGGACTCGCGAAAACTGCAGATTTTTGGACCAAATTGTCGATCTTTTCGTGGGGATTTACTTCGACTAACTATTGCGAGTTGTTTTACACAAATCCCAGCGAATTTCGATCTTTCTCTCTCTTTGGTTTGGTACTCAAGTGCTCTCTAATTGTGTAAGAGAACAGAGAGAAATGTCGAGGAAGAAGTTGGGAAGTTAGGTTTTGAATTTTTTTTTTTTCTTTTTTTTCTTTTTTGATATGGCGCCAGAAAGGACAAGTAAGGGCAACAAGATAAAAACATGGTAACGGAGGGTTAACGTCCGTCAGACAAAAGGGCATTTAATGATATTATTGCATACGTCAGGGGTGTTTGGTGCATTTTGGAAAGTTTAGGGGTATTTGGTGCATTAAAGTAAACCTCAGGGGCATTTGGTGAAAAATCCGATAAATTATTGGTGACTGGGATTAGATGACTGAGCAGCAGTTTAAGGACTGAGATTGTTTGTCAAAATGATATACGTATTCATATACTTTAAAATACGTATTACCATTTCATTGAAATTGGATGGAATTGAAGAGGTAAGAGAGAGAAAGCTCCCCTGTATTACCTAGCTTTCTACTCCACTGCCATCTCCGTCACTGTTCCGCCACCAGCACCGAGCTAGCTCAGCAAATCGCAGTGCTGATTTCCTGAAAAGGGAGGAGAGTAAAACCTTGAAGAAAGAAGATTGCGAGAATTTTTTAAAAGCTTGAAGGTAATTTTGCATTCCAATTGAAATTGAGTTAATTTATAGAAATTCTAGGGTTAATGCATTCAGTTAAGGTCCAACATTAGAGAAGTTCATGTGATTTTAGAAAAAAAAATCTTGTTTTTTTTTTCTGCATTTAGGTGGTTAAATATGAATTTTTTAGGCATAATTTTGCATGTGGTTGGTTTGATTTGAATTTAAGCGTCTTTGTGTCAATTTCGTGTTATATGTTGGGATTTTTTGCATAGAGTTTTGAGGTAAATATTGGATTTTTTGGGTAAATTTGTTTTATTGGAAATCGTTGCTGTGATTTTATGTTATTTTTGTCTAGAATTGTGATTAATTTAGCCCGGGTTGTGTAGCATTACATTAGAATACATAAGAAACTTACTGAATTGCTTGGTGTGTCTTAATAACATCACTCATGAATCTCATGAACAAACAACCTCGTTTAGCTTCTGTTGTTGTTGCAGAGGATTCAAACAGACAGCCTTTACAACCTATGAAGCCAGGCTGGGATGTCTGCGGACAAAATCCCGTGAATCCTGTCTACAGTTTAGAACCTTCTTCAATATGGGGGGGACTATGGGGCATATACTATTTCTCCATATTACCGTAATCTTTGAGGACTCTAATGTTTACGACATCATATCTGCATATCATGGATTGGTTTGTTGTTAGGGTTGTAGCGTATTTGTAGATAGTCTCTAACTCTATTACCACAGTGTCAACTACAACACTGGCTTTGGTGCTCGTCGATCTTAATTAAGTATGAGTTTATAGTGAAGGAAATAATGCCCTTGGTCCAAGTATGCATTCAATGTTAAGTCTAATAAATGCGGTTCAGTATTAATTAACAAGTTAATAATTCAGTGAGATCAAGTGAGCTGAATGCCTAGCTAGAGGCCGCTTCAGTTCAAGTGGAATTAATGATATTAATCCACAGCTTACTCTTGACTGAACCCGTAGGGTCACACAAATAGTACGTAAACGGATCAAGTATTTAATGGCATTAAATACTCTATCTATGGATATTCGGAATCGACGGATCTTGGTTTCAGTGGGAGCTGAGATCGTCACAGGCAAGAAATGAATACTCCGGAAACGATGATATTGCCGGAAACGGAAATATGGATCGTATCGGAAATATAAATATTATCCAAGTCGTAGATGTTGCCGGAAACGGAAACATGGTACGTATCGGAAAATATTATCGGAAATGGAAATATTGCCGGAATCGGAAATATTGTCGGAAACGGAAATATTGTCAGAATCGGAAATATTATCGGAATCGGAAAATAATTCCGTAATCGGAAATATTAAATATTGTTCGTATCGGAAATGAATTCCGGAACCGGGAATTTAATCGGAAGCGTATCGTACGAATTAGCATCGGACGAGGCCTGCCAGACGAAGGCCCAGCACGAAGCCGGGCCATCGCCCAGCAAGCCAAGCGCAACAACCACACGCCAAGCATGCGACCAGGCCCAGCGCAAAAGCCAGGCCCAGCCGAAGCTTGGGCGCGCGCGCGGACAAGGCTGCGACAGTGGGCCTTGCGCTGTGCGCTCGGCGTGGGCCGCAAGGCCTGCGTGCGGTGCTTGTGCGCCACTCGTGTGTGTTACTCGGAATCCTAAGGCTACCGGGATTCGTAAAATGATTAAATCCTAAAACTATTAGATAATGATTATTTAATTAGAGTCCTAGTAGGATTATAATTAAATAAATTAGTATCCTAATAGGATTCCAAATCCTTTTCCATAACTCTATAAATAGGTGCCTTGGGTCACATATTTATAGAGATTATTCAAGTATTCAAAGTGAGTTTTGAGAGAAAAATTCAGTCACACATTTGCCTAAAAGTGCCGAAAATAATAGTACCTTAAGGGCGATTCTAGTTGGTCAATCTTAAGGCGGATCCGGACGTGCTGTGCACTATCTACGGAGGGACGACACTTGGAGTCCTAAAGACTTGTTCTTGTTCGGTTCGGGCGCAGCTAGGGAAGGCACGCAACAAAGAGTATGCATCTAAACTATGCTAAATGATTATGTGTAAATAATATGTTTTCCTGGCTATATGGTTTTTCCGCATGATTTATGAATTATCATATGTATCATAACCTAACATATAGATCCTACACAAGAACTTTTATTTGTGTTAAATATGGTCAGATGACAATTCGGAAAACAAAAGTCGAGTGATATAAGTCCGACTCTTTCCGGAGATGTCTAGTATACTGATTTATCAGAAGCATACAAGTTCATACAAGCTCTATGAAGTCAGAGTGATATCCCATATTACTCTTGTACCTCTTTCTTGTATTAGGTGGATTCTTTGCAGGCTGATTCATTTACTGCAAACTGGCCTTGTTGAGTATAGTACAGGGTCCATTTAATTTTAATTGGACTCATATCAAGCTACTATGTTTTAGCCAAGTTCCAAAATTCTATGTTAAACCTGTTCATGTAAATCGATCGAACTAAAGTTTGTTGATGAGCTTTAAGTAGGCATGAATATATGTAATTAGAGGTTACAATTTGGAAGAATTGGTCCATCATTGTGGAAATTAATTGATACAATGACCATTTTACAAAAAGGTCTCATCTTTTAGTTATGTCAAGCTTTCCAAACAAGGAATTTTCATGTTTTTCCCCTGTATTTGGTAGAAATTTAATATTTTGCTAATCGAAGAAAATTATGGCTGGTTGTATAAATGAGAGTAGGTCAATTGACTGTCTTTCAGATAACCTTCTTGCAATTATAATGTAAGTTTGAGGAGCTTCTTCATCTGTTTCCCTTTTTACCTTGCCTGTTGTATGTGGGAGTCTCATTAGAGGCATTGTGAGCAGTGGTGTGGAATGGTGTCGTAGTTTGGCGAAAAGAAGTGATTAGGGGATAAAGACGGGATAAATTTGGATATTATGTGTGTTTTTCACATTTGTATGCATCTGATATTCTTGTTAGGATAGTGGATTTAAAAGTATTTGTATGCATCTGATATTCTTGGTAGGATAGTGGATTTAAAAGTATATTTCAGTCATCATTCTCATTGGAGTAGAGAAACTCTTCCCAGGTTGTGTAACATACTGTACTAGTTTGTTGGATAAAGTCTTTGCTGGTTTTCATACCTTACAACCCTATCTTATTTGTTTAATCGCAATTTTGCTCATATATATTGTTGCTCTTAACACCAATCAACCTAGCTATAGTTGGTCAGCCATTTGTAGTTCTTGCGAAAATGGATGTTAAAATCCAGTTTGTCTTTAAGTTTTAGTTTGTTGTTAGCTGGCTGCGGCTATCATCTCTTGGAGGGTATATTGAATATTGGGATCATGATGCTTTCTTTGAGTTTCATTACGAAATGAGTTTTATAATATCTCTTTGTGGTAGATGATTCTTTTAAATTTTCCATCTACAGTATTTTTAATAAACTTCTGGAACAACTAAGCACATCTTTACTTCGAATTTGGGATGTTATGAGTGTGAATTAGAACAGTAGAGTATTTTGCTTCTTTTTCTTTTGTTCTCTATTTTCCTTAATTTTACATCTCATGTATCCCTTTTTTTAGTTTTTTAAATATTATCTTTCATAATCTTATGATTTATGTTTTACTTGAGAATGAATGTATTGAGTTGCAAGATACGGTGCTTTTGATTTATTTATCTCATAAATTATTTTAGGCCAGGCATTCTTGGTTGCATTGGTGGTTGTTTAGTGGTGTAGTTTCTGGTTTGTGTTGCAGCTACCTTAGTTAAACAATTAAGAGAAGAAACAGGAGCAGGCATGATGGATTGCAAGAAGGCTCTTGCTGAAACTGGAGGGGACCTCGAACAAGTTCACGAGTATCTAAGAAAGAAACGCAGCCGAGGGAAGAATTGGATCCTAAATTCTTGATATCAGGGAGAAAATTGTTCAAGGAAGGATTTCAAAGAGGCTTGGAGAACTTGCTCTTTCAGAACAACCTTTCATTAAAGATTGTATCCTAGTGAAGGACCTTGTGAGGCAAACTGTGGTTGCACTTGGGGAGAACATAAAAGTTCAGAGGTTTACTCGATATACCCTTGGTGAGAAAATTGAAAGCTCAAACACAAACTGAAGCATGAGATTTAGGGAACAACTGATAATATTACATTTGAGAAGACTAATGTAGAGGCCGAAAGAGGCTGCATCTTCAATTATAATTTTTAGTTGGTAGGAAACCATGAAAACCTTTTTGTAAATGTATTTTGAGGCTTTTTATGTATATTTTTATTCTTCAAATAGATAACTCTAACTCAATGTGTTCAACATTTCCAGCAAGTGTATATAATAACATAATTATGGTTGAAACCTTTTACTATCGGGTTTTTGTGCTTTCCAGTGAGTTGTTTTTTCCATGAATTGAAAAAAATTGAATATATTACTATTTAGCTTGTATATATCTATTATCAAAATCATATTATTTAACTGTATATAATAACAGGAATATGGATGAGATCGTTTACAACAATGTTTTTTTTTTGCTTTCCAGTAAGTTGTTTTTTTCATGAAAAAACTTGAATATATATATAATATTATTATTTAGCTTGTGTGTCTATTATTGAAACTCATATGAAATACGAGGGGTCAAATTTATTCTATACTAATATTCACTTTATCGAATTAAACGGAAAGTTTGCCTCATATATTAGTATTAATTATGTCACAATTGTTGGTATTGTTTTTACTATTCATTTATAGTATAATATCATTCTAATACTAGTATGGAAAGAATCTTTTCGTGGAAAAACATAATATTATTCAAACTCATATTACTAGTTGTGTTTATACCGTTCTTGTGAAATACATTTATATATTTTTTAAGACGAGGAACCAATATAAGTTTTTTGTAATTGTGACAATACTAATATTCAAATTATCGAACTGAAAAGTTCTTGGAACTCATATATTTACTCATAGATTATTATTTTTATTATTATTATTATTATTATTATTATTCTTTTTTAGTAGAACATCATTTCAATAATAGTATGAAAATGATATGTTTGAAAATAATATGTTTGTGGAGAAACAAGTAGCTGCACATTTTTAAAGTTTTATCTCTATTATATATAAACAAAAAAGTGTATATTTAATCTATAATTGATACTTAACTCTATATATTAACAATAATATGGTTGAAATCTTTTACAACCGGGTTTTTGTAATTTTCCAGTGAGTTATTTTGTACATGAATAAATTTGAATCTTTTGGCTTGTGTATTCAAACTCATATTTTTTTTTTATTGAGATCGTTCTTGTTAAATCCGTTTAGATATTATTCAAGTGGAGAAACAATTATAGTTTATTTTAAGTGTGTTAATAATAATATTCAATTTATCGAATTTGAAATTTATCCAAGCTCATATGTAATATTATTATTATAACAATTATTACAATCTCATCTATTAATATTGTTATTATTGTTCATTTATAGTAACATGCATCATTCCAAAACTGGTATGGAAGTAATCTTTTCGTGGAGAAATAAATAGTTGCACATAATTTAAGTTTTATCTTTATAATTCAAGAGAAATAAAAATGTTTATTTACTCTATAAATGATACTAAACACTATATAATAACATGAATATGGTTGAAACCTTGTATAACCGGGTTTTTGTGCTTTCTAGCGAGTTACATTTTTCATGAAAAAACTTGAATCTATTATCAGTTGACTTGTATATCTATTATTCAAAATCATATTATTAGTTGTGTTTATATCGTTCTTGTGAAATACATTTATATATTTTTTAAGACGAGGAACCAATATAGTTTTGTAATTGTGACAATACTAATTTTCAAATTATCGAATAGGAAAGTTCTCCAAACTCTTTTTTTTATTATTATTATTATTATTATTCTTTTTTAGTAGAACATCATTTCAATAATAGTATTTAAATAATATTTTTTGTGGAGAAACAAGTATCTGCACATTATTAAAGTTTTATCTCTATTATTTATAAACGAAAAAGTGTCTATTTAATCTATAACTGATACTTAACTCTATATATTAACAAAAATATGGTTGAAATCTTGTACAACCGGGTTTTTGTGATTTCCAGTAAATTATTTTGTACATGAATAAACTTGAATCTTTTGGCTTGTGTATTCAAACTCATTTTTTTTTGAGATCATTCTTGTTAAATCCGTTCAGATATTATTCAAGTCGAGAAACAATTATAGTTTATTTTTAAGTGTGTTAATAATATTATTCAATTTATCGAATTTGAAATTTCTTCAAGCTCACACGTAATATGTAATATTATTATTATTACAATTATTACAACCTCGTCTATTAATATTGGCATTATTGTTCATTTATAGTAAACATCCTTCCAAAATTGGTACGGAAGTAATCTTTTCGTGGAGAAACAAGAAGTTGCACATAATTTAAGTTTTACTCTATAAATGATATTAAACACTATAAAATAACATGAATATGGTTGAAAACTTGTACAACTGAGTTTTTGTGCTTTCCGGTGAGTTATTTTTTGCATGAACAAATTGCATTTATTATCATTTGACTTGTCTATCTATTATTCAAACTCATATTATTAGTTGTGTTTATACCGTTCCTGTGAAATACATTTATATATTTTTTAAGACGAGGAACCAATATAGTTTCTTGTAATTGTGAAAATACTAATATTCAAGTTGGAAAGTTCTCCAAACTCATATATTATTATTGTTATTGTTATTATTATTATTCTTTTAAGTTTATTACATTATTTAAGTTTTATCTTTAATATTTAAGGAAACAAACGTCTCTATTTACTCTATAAATGACAGATAACTACGTATAATGAAATAAATAGTGTTTAAACAAAGATCAACCAGCTTTATATGCATGCAGTAAGATTTTTTTACTAGAAGAAACTTTAATCCGTTTCATTGTTATTAAGCTTGTGTTTCTGTTATTCAAACTCATGTGATTTTTTGTGTTTCGACCTTTCTTTTGAAATCCATTTATATAACATGAAATACGAGCAGCGAAATCTATTCTATACTAATATTCAATTTATCTAATTAAAAGCGAAGTTCAATCATATATTAGCATTTAATCACAATTGTTACAATCTCGTATTTTGGTATTGTTCTTACTATTTCTTTATAGTATACCATCATTCCAATAGTGGTATGGAAAACATCTTGTTGTGGGATCTTTAATGGCGACGACATGTCACGCGTTCCTCGGAGGTATCAAGTATGCGCTGGCACGATCTTCCTGCAACCTGCAAAACAAGAATATTCCCGTAGGAATTTTCCCTCCGATGCCTACGTAAGTATTGGCTAGAGAGAGAAGTAACTTGTAGAGACAAGGCAGAGCAAAGATAGTTTAAGGTAGGTGGGAATGAATTGAATGCCCTTTTACCTTGGGATCTGAACTATTTATAGGGCTAGAGTTCCTTGGAAATTGATCCCATAACCCTAGCTGTAAGATGGGATGCCTGCTGGGGATTTGGAACACGTGTCCAGGAGTGAGAGTGTGGAATGAAGCCTGATGGTCCCTTTGGGTTTGGGCCTGGCCACAAACCAAGTGGGTTTTAACATAGAGAACGTCCTTTTATTGCTTAAGGGGTGAGGCTTGGGCCATCATTCAGCCCTTGGACCCACGTGCCCTAGGCAGGTGGGCTATACTCAGGTTACCCCTGTCTTGGGCCTCCTTGTGGAAGTATGTCAAGCCCACATCATTTTCCCCTCATGAGGAGTGAAAACGGACGTTAGTTTTTACTGCTCTTGGGTTATCCTGTGCGGTAGTGACGCGTGGCAATGGTAATCATTTCTTACCCCTTTATAAATAAGTGGGCGATTCAAGTAAATTTCCCCCTCATTTCTAAAAATCTTTTGAGAGCAACAAAGGAAAGGCGATTTCCGGCGTCAAATAACCACCAGGGAACACTGTAGAACCACCGTGGTCTTCAATCCTTTGTTCTTGAAGTTCTTCATCTTTGGGAACTAAATTTCTTTGGAAGTTCCTTTTTTAATCCAACATGTAATTTTTCTTTTGAGGAAACTTTTTTGTTGATTTTGCTCATTCTATTCTCCTTCCCTGCCTATGGTATGCCGGCCTGGTCAAATTTCGAGGACAGCGGCCTGTTATTTTGACGTCTTCACTTCCCAAGTTCTGCTCCCGTCTTGAGCAAATTTTCAGCCTGTGCAGGACATCATGGTGCAAATAAGTGAAGATCCATGCTTCGAGGGGGAATCTTCGTCTCCCATGGAGGAGGACGCCCCCATAAGCGAGCGTACAGAGGGTGCAACAACGGGCCCGTCCAAGAGCGAAGAAGGTCACCTTCACCCCTGTGAGATTTTTCCCCCTTCAGACGTGGCTACATTATCTGACTTAGCAAGGGGCTGACTATGGCGCGTCTTTAAACTTGGGTCCCTGGATACAAATTCTGCATGCTAGGAGGCATGGACTACACCAGTTTTGGCTTGGTGGAAGGGGAGTTTGCCGTGTATAGTTCCTTCTTGAAGCTGGGCATGAGGTTTCCTCCACACCCGTTTGTGGTGGAGTTGTTGGACGATTTCAACATAGGGTTGAACCAGATGTCCCCCAAATCTTGGGCCGGCGTGTTTGGGTATATTGCCAGATATGAGCTTGAAGGCATCACCCCTTCTTTCCCGGCGTTTCTACGGATAGCCTCGCTATCCAAAGTCCCTCAAGCCGCCGAGGGCTGGCTAGCCCTCAGTTATAAGGGAGCATACATGACGGTTATGGGCAAGGTGTCCAAGTGGCACCATTGGCGAAAGAAGTGGGTAGTTATCGAGACTACTGATCTGGAGATGTGTAAATGAATGAGGCGATGAACGCTTCAACCTAACTTCGTTGGAAGAAGTGGTTCCTTTCCCCCCGTTTCTGCCGGCCTCTAGGAACGGATTTCTTCTCTCTTCAAGGCCAAGCCACTCATAGTAGGGTCCAAGACGGCTACCAAGACAGTTTGGATACCTGAGGGGTGGTTGCCCCATCTAGATCAGTTGGACGACCCTACCTTCCTCTCGGCTGTGGGCTTGTGTCCGTATATGCCGAGGGGTAATATTTCGTATCCTGAGTCTTTTGTTACTTTTTCTTCGTACGTTTTTCTGACGCTGTCATCTTTTTCATACGAGGCCATGGAGAAGCGGACGACGCGGCCAAGGGCCAAGTGGATATGCGACCTGGCTAACTGAGGTGCTTGAGGAAAGTACCTTCAAGGCTTTGCAACGTCAGAATGCTGCCGAGCAGGCCGACCCGCCGGTTGATCCTCCCGTAGAGAATAAAAAAGTAACATGTTTAAGGCCTTTGTGTAACTTAGTAAGTTTTTGTGTATCTGACTATAGTCGTTCCGTCATGCCAGAGGTCAAGGAAGGTTGCCACTGTTAGGTTATGATACATATGACAAAACATAAATCATGCGGAAAAACCATAAAGCCAGGAAACATATTATTTACACATAATCATTTAGCATAATTTAGATGCATACACTTTGTAGCGTGCCCTCCCTAGCTGCGCCCGAACCGAACAAGAACAAGTCTTTAGGACTCCAAGTGTCGTCCCTCCGTAGATAGTCCACAGCACGTTCGGATCCGCCTTAAGCTAGACCAACTAGAATCGCCCTTAAGGTTACTAGGATTTTCGGCTAATGGGTTGCAAGTGTTTGGCTGATTTTTGCTTCAAAATCTTACCTTTTGAATACTTCAATTGTATGTTAAATATGTGACCCTAGGCCTATATTTATAGAGTTTATGGAAAGGAATTATAATCCTACTAGGATATGGATTTATTAATTAGAATCCTATTAGAACTCTAAATAATAAATTTAATCTTTTAGGATTAGGATTTAATCAATGCACGAATTCCGATAGGATTCGTTACGAACACGAGTGTCGCACGACCACGAGGGAAGCACGCACCGCGCAGGCCTTGCGGCCCACATGCATGAGCGCTGCCTCGCAGCCCACGAGCACGCTCAACGCGCGCGCCAGCAGCCTTGCTGGGCCTGGCCTTGCTCTGGGCCTGGCGAGGCTTGTGGCCTTCGTGTTGGGCGCTCGGCTTGCTGGGCGTGGGCCTGGCTTCGTGGTGGGCCTTCGTCTAACAAGCCTCGTCCGATGCTAATTCGTACGATGCGCTTCCGATTAAATTCCCGGTTCCGGAATTCATTTCCGATACGAACTATATTTAATTTTTCCGATTCCGGAATTAATTTCCGTTTCGAACAAATATTTAATATTTCCGTTTCCGAAATTATTTTCCGATTCCGATAATATTTCCGATTCTGACAATATTTCCGTTTCCGGCAATATTTCCGATTCCGGTAATATTTCCATTTCCAATAATATTTTCCGATACGTACCATGTTTCCGTTTCCGGCAACATCTACGACTTGGATAATATGTATATTTCCGATACGATCCATATTTCCGTTTCCGGCAATATCATCGTTTCCGGAGTATTCATTTCTTGCTTGTGACGATCTCAGCTCCCGCTGAAACCAAGATCCATCGATTCCAAATATCCATAGATGGAGTATTTAATGCCATTAAATACTTGATCCGTTTACGTACTATTTGTGTGACCCTACGGGTTCAGTCAAGAGTAAGCTGTGGATTAATATCATTAATTCCACTTGAACTGAAGCGGCCTCTAGCTAGGCATTCAGCTCACTTGATCTCACTGAATTATTAACTTTTTAATTAATAATGAACCGCATTTATTAGACTTAACATTAAATGCATACTTGGACCAAGGGCATTATTTCCTTCAGTCTCCCACTTGTCCTTAGGGACAAGTGTGCATTTCCTAATTCCTTTGTCGCTCGATGCTTGCTCTTGAACATAAGGTAAGAGTTGTCATCCTTATTATGTCCAGAGGTGTTTCTCGGTTTCAGAGTTCAACTGATCAAATAAACAGATAATCATAGCCTATGATTCATCCTAGCACGGCCATGCATTTTACAGTTTCTAGCTCTCCGAGTGGCCTTGTACAACTTTTAAGCATCTCATCCCGATTTATGGGAGGACAATCCCAATCTTGCGATCTTGAGATTAGACTTCGTTTGATAGGTGATTACCTGAGCGTTGCCTTTATAGTCTCCTTTTACGGTGCGACGGTTGGTCAACGTCAAAGCAACCAGTTCTCAAACAAGTAATCTCAAATCACCCAGGTATTGAGGATTTAGTGTCTAATAATTTTAATGAAATTTACTTATGACAGATTTTCATCTCTCACAGTAAAGTTTCATAGGTCTGTCCGATACTAGTCTTTCCAAAGTAAGTATCTATGCAAATGATTACGACATTGCCATGTCCACATAGTTCGAGAAACAGAACTATTAGTCATCTTGCATTCTAGTCGTCTAATGTTTTCTATGCGTCCAATTTTATAGAAAACTCCGACCAGGGACCATTTTCAACTTTTGACATTCAAGTTCACTTGATAGACATTTCTTAGTCACAGGACTGGTCCTGACAGTCTATCTTGAATATATCGTCAAATTGAAGGGACTCATCATTTAATACTAAACCAAGATTAAATGGAATATGAAAAATACATTTCATATATGATAAATGTTCAACCCCAACGTTTTACAGCCATGGGCCTCAAACCCATCTTTAAAACAGTTCATGGAATTCAAAGCTATGCTTGATTTCCAGTGCCACAATGTGAGTGTTGTTTCTCACTTGTTGCATAGGTTTAGTTATCATGCTTTGCCAATCTTAATATCATTTTCATCGAATGTTCTTCGAGATAGATGATAAGATGTTTTGAGTATGTTTATTTTGTGATCTAGTCTTTATTGTTCCATTAGTGGTTCTACACATTTTGCAATAAGAACCATTAAGTCAACAGACATGTGATCTACCCAAGTCCAGTGAAGAACTCTTTAACATAAACAACCCTGTTTTATTGCTTCTTAGGCAATAAGTACTTTTACTTCAACTGTATAGGTTGCTAGTGATGCTTTGTTTGGATTTACTTATCCAAGTAGTTCACAGATATGCGGAAGACTTTCCAACTATATCTTAGAACATAGAAATTATTATTTTAATTTTCCACGCAACAACTCATGGTCTCCAATCCATGTTGCCATTTCAAAACACGATGCAATTTAGCTCGTCCTTGTCAATGGTTAACTCCAAAGGAATCTTTCTTGATCCTTTGCCAGTGTTTATGCGTGTAACATCAATATTTAGCATATTTTTATTTCCTTGAATCAAGAACTACTCTTATGTACCTTTTCAAGTACCGTAAGTTTTTCTTGATCTCAATCTAGTTGATCTTCACTTAGATCAATAGAGATTGGTATATGTTCGTCATGCCTAAAGTCATACGATACGTTTTTGGCGATCCTCATATTATATCATACATGATAAATTCTTTTGCAGAATAATTCCCAATTGAATTCTATTCATGTAACTTTAGCTCATTCTAGTTTTAGTAGATACTAAATCCAGCTAAATTCTTTGACATATAATATAGGTTAAGAATCTTACTTAGATCCTTTGATGTTTAACTTAGTAAATGCTTATACATAGTTCAAACATCCTTTACTTAGATTTATTCATATGGGTCAAATGTCTCCAATGGAGACTTTCGTGTTTGATTTAGTAAATGCCATTACTTAATCCAAAACAATATTATAAGATCTTTGTAAATAGATCTTAATACCCAATATGTACTAAGTTTCGCCATGGTCCATCATTGATGAATAATTTCAAATCTAAGTCATTAGCATTTGAATGTTATTTCACAATAGAGAGATATGTCTGTGATACACATAGGACCAATTATATTTTACGTACTCCCACTAAACTTCTTATATATCTATAAGAGTCATGTACATTTTATGAAACTAAAATACTTATTAGCTTCACTAAAATACATTTCTAATTCCCAATTGCTTGCTTAAATCTGTACTTAGATTTCATAAGCTAGCTTTCCTTTTCAAGTATTTATTTGGATCCACAAATCCTATGACATGCCATGTACATAGTTTTCTTCCAACATTTGATTGAGGAATACGTTTTGTCATCCAATTGCCATATGTACCAATATGCAATTATTGCTTGAATTATAGACTTAAGCATTACGATTTTGCATGAGGTTTCAACACAATCCACACCGTGAATTTTCTTGTAACCTTTAGCAACTAATCTATCTTTGTGTGTGAACACAATTTCATGTTTGATGGTTTTTATCCTTAAAACAAACTTGCAACCAATAGGTGTGAAACTATTCTTGCAAATCAACAAAATTTCAATTTTGTCATCAAAACATTGAGTATGTTTTATGGCCTGTAACCATTTAAAACATTTGAGTCTATATATGGCCTCTAACCATTTTAGGGAATCTGGGTTTCGTCATAGCTTTCTTACAGGTCACAAACTCATTAATCTACATGATAATAGTTTGACTGCAAGTTGTAGGTTTCTTCACTATCTAATAGAAGAATTGCATAGCTTCAGTGACCTGAACTCCGTGTTTCTTCACTATCTAATAGAAGAATCTCATAGTTTCAGTGACTTGAACTCTATGCCTACTTGGGTATAGAACATCAAACAATAGAATATCAATAGCCACTTGAAAGTCCTTTGAATATTCTGTTCCCCTTGAAGCACTTGTAAAGTCTTCTAAGAGATGTCTATTCTTTAAAGCCACTTCTAAAGTCCTTAAAGAATAAGTGTTCGGATTTTCTGAAGAACTTCGAAAAGCCTCCGAAATGTCCGTTTATGTTTGTTGTTCGCCTCGAAGACTTTCGAGGTCTATTTTCTCCCACTTGTCATTTTGGAAACGAATCTTCAAAAGGACATTATTTCGAGCAAACAAACATTATGTTCTCAAAAATTCGTGGTAGAAACAATACCCTTGTGTCTCATTTGAATAAATCACAATGAAACGTATATCTATACTTGGGCCTTAGTTTGTTGAATAACAAACACTAAGCTCCCACTGAGTTTAGGAACTCTATATATATATGATGAAAAGATATTCTGAAATTACTTTTCAATAGCTTTGACGAATTTGGTTTAGTTTGGTGGTAGTTGAGCATTTTGTTTTTAGAAATTATAGGAAAAGCCTTTATGATCCATCATTGATCGAATCAAGTACTAATCGACTTCGATCATTCCAATTTAGATATGCCATATCTTATGGAGCTAGATTGTGAATTTTACTACACACAATCATTGATGATCATTTTGGTCTCAAGTAATCATTAACATGATCTATCCTAGATCTTTATGATTTCTTGCCAAGTGGATTTCATACTTATGAATCTTTGAACTAGCCAAACAGATTCAAACTTATATCACTTCGAGTAAATGAACCAACATTCACTCAAATCTAGGTGAAATAATAAAGTCATAAAATCTCTTTCTTTAGCTTTGAATTCTATTGTCTAGGCGTTCTAACAATAGTTCATATCTTTTGTTACTTTCAACAAGTAAGACTAGCTTGTCTTGAATTGATCTAGAAATCAATCAACTTTCAAAAGTCCATTAAAATAGAGCTTATGAATGTTAACTTGTTGATATAGTCTAAGCAACAATGCCAAAGATTAGTGGAACTCAAATCAAGGGGTTGATTTGAACCTAGTAAAGTTTTTATTATTTAAAGAGTTGTTTGTTTTAATCAAGCATATTGACTCAACCCGTAAATGACCATTTCATTCAAATAAACAAACAAACATTGTTTTTGTTTTTCTTGAATGTGAGTCTTTCTGTGTTTGAAGCAGAAATTTAGGTATGCTGATTATGGAACAAAATAGCCATTAAGTTCCAACCTTGAAAGGACTTAAAACAAACCAGATGACCCTACAACTAATGTAGCATTGCCATGCTTCATTTCCCACTTGTAGGCCATTAGTGTAGCCTAGCTTCCATTGTTTGAGTTATTACCGAAGTAAGAACCTCAAGCGGTATATGATACCAAGGAAGTTTGATTGCTAAGTCACTTCTCTTTAAACATAAACTTATAGGTAGAAATGGAATCGTAAATTCCTTTCATTTGTTCCTTGTTTTCCTATTTCTTGTACCCTTCCTTATAGTCTTAAGAATTGACTTCTCTAGTGTTGACTTTAATACTTTGTTAGACATGTCCAATGTCATTTTATCAAAGTTCTTACCATTTATGTTGAATATTCTGTTTCAACTAGATGATCTTAGCAGAAGCTTCTAAAGTTCTCTAAGCATCGATCTATTCGAATGTCTAGGGACTAGACTCATTCGAGAATTAAATGGACAAAGATATTAGGTTGTTAACTATTGGTAAAGCTGAGCGTTTTAAACTCAATGCTTTATGATCTCAAAACTACAGTGTATTTTGAATTCACAAGCACCAATTGGTTTGCCATTCGATTTTGATATTCGAAAACAACCATAAAAGTCGATATAAGAAACGTACATTTTAAATTTCTCACTTTCTCTAATTTCCGTGAATCGTTCTTGGATTCACTACCAATCGAGGAAATTTACTGTTACCTTTCTAAAAGGATTTACTGCAGTGCAAGATATTTAATTATAAACAATAATTAAAACACACATTGAAGCATTTAAAGTCTAAACATTTATCATGAATAATAACTTGAAAATTAAAGCAATCATGCAATTCAAACAAGTTATTAGCATTTTATTCGAATTTATTGTTCCGGCAGGTGTGAATAAAATGATTCCAAGACCCTAAAACCATTGAAGAATTAAGCACATTATGTATTTTGACTCAATTCTAAAACATTTTAGGTAAACAAAAGTCTTTTGCTAATAGTCTAGAAACTACTCTTGGTTGATAGGTACGTCTAAGAACTTATTAGGAAAACCTATCGAATTTGCCACGACATAAAAGGACTCCTTACTTATATCGTTGAGTTTCACCAAAACTAACATGTACTCACAATTATTTGTGTACCTTACCCCTTTAGGACCAATAAGTAACACCTCGCTGAGCGAAAACTATTACTAGATTGATGTAAAGGATATCCAAGTAAGTGTTTATTTTGGCATGGCACCTTTTAACTCAATTTTTAAGTTTGGAACTTAAGGCTCTTACTATGTTGGTTAGATTTTAAGTGAACTAAAATCCTTAATCATGCAACATAATCAAGCCACAATCTCATGCATAATTAAGACATATTTAAAGCAATAAATAACTTAAAGCATGCATAAGATAAATGTGATCTAGTATGGCCCGACTTCATCTTGAAGCTTCAACTTCAAAGTCCGTCATGAAAATGGATTGAAAACTCCGTCTTGAATTTCACCGTGGGAGGCGCCATTTTCTTCAAATAGGATAAGCTATAATTAAACTAAGGAAATTTTGGTATTTACTACCTTAAAAATACACCACTTTTGTATTTACTACCTTATGAAATTTTTATTTTAAATTACTACCTTAAACTTCCAATTTTTTTTTATTTACCACCACTTTACAGTTTTCTCATTTTTAAATTAAGATATCTCTTTCGTTTCTTAATCGTTTATTGTGATTCAAAGTTCGCTATTCTCCTTGCTCTATAGGGATTTCATTGAGAACGACATTTCAAAACAATTCGTTTGATAATTCATACTACCTCCGTTCCTTAATGTTCTTTACGCTTACTATTTGCACGGACTCCAATGCAATATTCAACGACTTATATATCCATTTCCGTATGTGAAAAAATTATAAAATTTTGATATTTTGAAAATACATAATGAGACCAATCTAACAAGATCTTACATGATAACATTTTGATGTATAGAACAGTGGGAATCCACGGTCAAAGTTTTCATACTTTGGAATCATATTCCAAAGCGTAAAGAACATTAAGGAACAGAGGTAGTATATATTTTAAACTTTTACATATAATATTTTATTAGTTTTACCTTTTGTAAAATTTAAAAAGCAAGATCTCTATGGAATCCTTGCACATAAATGAGAAGAATGGGCTTTGAATCACTTAAAATGATTAAGAAATAAAAGAGATATCTCAATTTTAAAATGAGAAAACTGTAAAGTGGTAGTAAATAAAAATAAATTGGAACTTTAAGGTAGTAATTTAAAATAAAATTTTCATAAGGTAGTAAATACAAAAGTGGTGTATTTTCAAGGTAGTAAAAACCAAAAAATCCTTAAACTAATTACAACTATTTGATGGTACGCAGACCATATTTAAATTGAAAAACAAATTTGGTGCATTAGACCAATTACATTCAAATTAATGGTACGCAGACCATATTTTCTATCCTATTTGGGTCATACTAGTCACTCCATAACCTGCAAAACAGTACATATACAATATATACCATTCATCCATTCATTATCATGAATGGCCCACATAGCTGGTTAGTGCATCACATAAATATTTGAAGCAATTAATCAAGGGCACCAATAATCTACCAATTATTCAGTACTTATTCAAGTTGTTTAACCTTAAAGGATTTGTAGACCTAATCAAGAGTTTATGACTAAAAGGCTCCCACTTAAATCAATAAATTCATATGCTTTACTAATTTTAAACATAAAAATGTATTTCTAGTCTAACCGGAAACATACAAATTTAATTAAAATTTAAAGCTCATATAAATTTATAATCGAATCCATTAATTTAATTTATTTCAGTTGAATTAAACGAATTTAAATTAATTCTAGATTCAATTTTAGTAAAATAATTAGTATAAATAAAATTTATAATAATTATAATATTCAAAATTAAAATCCGAGAAAACAATTTAAATTACGAATTTTAAAAATTAATTAAAATCGTTTCCGAACTGAAAATCAAAATTAAATTCAAAGCGCATCAATCGGGTCAAGACGAGGCCATGGGCTTGCGCCCATGCCCCGTCGAGTCCAGGAGGCAGCATCGCCCCTCACGAGTGATCGCACAGCAAGGCACGAGCAGCAGCCACGCGCAAACGCAGCAAGCCAAGCCACACTTGCGCGCAGCATCGCTCGCTGGCTTCGTAGCGTAGCAGCTGCTTGGCGAGGCTGGGCGAGGCAGCGCTCGTTGCTGCGAGGCACGCCTCGCTGCCCGCACGCGCGCCTGCCATTACTCGCTCGCCTTGCTTCTTCGCCCATCCGCCCATGCATTATCGCAGCACTCGACACAAGGCAGGGCGACAACCTTGTGCTCGCGTGCCACTCGCCTTGCTCGCTGCATTCGTACCGCATGGGCGACGAGCTCCCTTGCTCGTCGTCGCATGCCCGCACTATACAACACCCCTTAAGGGTTACACGTAGCGTCCATTGCTTTGTGCGTGCAAGTTTTATGAGCGAATTGCATAAAAATTAAAACTTTTATTTCCAAAATTAATGACAAATTAATAAATCATATTAATTTCATAATTTTAGGGCGAAAAATCAAAAATTTATTAATCAATTAACTTCCGATTAACATGGATTCAAATCTAGGTCATAAAAATTTAAAATTTAACACAAATTAACAATTTTTATGGTGGTTTTTAATCATTGGTACCTAATTAAATTATTAATTAATTATGAAAATCAAATCAATTCTAAATTATTCGAATTTCAACAAATTAATCATAATTACAAATTAGGTTGTATAATTAACAAGGCTAGGCATTCAAACTTTTTAAACATATACAGTAGGTCAATCAAAGATTCAAGATTTATCAACAAGAATCGCAAATATTTAATTTAACATCTTAAATTTACAAACTTTTGCGTTCAAAAAACTAAAACCTCCGAAAAGTCATAGTTAGGCTTCGAATTTGGGAATTCTGGGTTTCGGCGAAAAAAAATTTTTTGTCAAAATTTTAGAATGCCTTTTATATGCGGAATTGACACAAAAATCACTCGATTTGGTTGAGTAACAAACATTCTGCCGAAAAACTGCGTACATATAATTAAATAAACGCAATTTGCAATTAATTAACAATTACGAAAATTAATCACCCCTTTTAATTCCTTGCAAATTTGTAATATTTAACCATGTTTATGCAATTTAGATTATGAAAATAATAAGAGGCTCGTGATACCACTGTTAGGTTATGATACATATGACAAAGCATAAATCATGCGGAAAAACCATAAAGCCAGGAAACATATTATTACACATAATCATTTAGCATAATTTAGATGCATACACTTTGTAGCGTGCCCTCCCTAGCTGCGTCCGAAACGAACAAGAACAAGTCTTTAGGACTCCAAGTGTCGTCCCTCCGTAGATAGTCCACAGCACGTCCGGATCCGCCTTAAGCTAGACCAACCAGAATCGCCCTTAAGGTTACTAGGATTTTCGGCTAATGGGTTGCAAGTGTTTGGCTGATTTTTGCTTCAAAATCTTACCTTTTGAATACTTCAATTGTCTGTTAAATATGTGACCCTAGGCCTATATTTATAGAGTTTATGGAAAGGAATTATAATCCTACTAGGATATGGATTTATTAATTAGAATCCTATTAGAACTCTAAATAATAAATTTAATCTTTTAGGATTAGGATTTAATCAATGCACTAATTTCGATAGGATTAGGATTCGTTACGAACACGAGTGTCGCACGACCACGAGGGAAGCACGCACCGCGCAGGCCTTGCGGCCCACATGCATGAGCGCTGCCTCGCAGCCCACGAGCACGGTCAGCGCGCGCGCCAGCAGCCTTGCTGGGCCTGGCCTTGCGTTGGGCCTGGCGAGGCTTGTGGCCTTCGTGTTGGGCGCTCGGCTTGCTGGGCGTGGGCCTGGCTTCGTGGTGGGCCTTCGTCTAACAAGCCTCATCCGATGCTAATTCGTACGATGCGCTTCTGATTAAATTCCCGGTTCCGGAATTCATTTCCGATACGAACAATATTTAATATTTCCGATTCCGGAATTAATTTCCGTTTCGAACAAATATTTAATATTTCCGTTTCCGGAATTATTTTCCGATTCCGATAATATTTCCGATTCTGACAATATTTCCGTTTCCGGCAATATTTCCGATTCCGGTAATATTTCCATTTCCAATAATATTTTCCGATACGTACCATGTTTCCGTTTCCGGCAACATCTACGACTTGGATAATATTTATATTTCCGATACGATCCATATTTCCGTTTCCGGCAATATCATCGTTTCCGGAGTATTCATTTCTTGCTTGTGACGATCTCAGCTCCCACTGAAACCAAGATCCATCGATTCCGAATATCCAAAGATGGAGTATTTAATGCCATTAAATACTTGATCCGTTTACGTACTATTTGTGTGACCCTACGGGTTCAGTCAAGAGTAAGCTGTGGATTAATATCATTAATTCCACTTGAACTGAAGCGGCCTCTAGCTAGGCATTCAGCTCACTTGATCTCACTGAATTATTAACTTGTTAATTAATACTGAACCGCATTTATTAGACTTAACATTAAATGCATACTTGGACCAAGGGCATTATTTCCTTCAGCCACGACCACGACGTCGTCTTCCAGGCGCAAAGCTGGTGGGACAGGAAAACCCTGCTTCAAGCCGGCCACTGCAAAGGCGTCTTCGACTGCGAAGGCGTCTCCAAAGAGTCAAAGGGTGTTTGCCCAGGACCCTCCGACGGCTACGGAGTTTGTCCCTCCCAGTTCCCAGAAGGCTAAGAGGGAGGCTGATCCTCTTGGGGGAATTCCAGAAGACGTTTGTCGGAACATTCCTCTAAAGGCGGCGGAGAGGGCTAGGAACTCGGGTGGTAAGTGCTATTCCAACATCGTAACCACTTGTCGTTCTTCGTCTGGCAGTTCTATAGTCTCTCCCAGGGATTCTAAGGCTGTTGTTTTTCCAATAGAAATACATGATCATCAGAAAGCCATAAATGCTGAGTTGGATCAGATCCCTGCTTCAGGCCGCTTTTCTTCTCGGGACTGCGTCAAGGTGATGAACCTGATGCGCAGTGCTATTCCTCCGGAGTACGCTGAAACTATTCCTGAGGCGGCTGAGACTCATCTTGCCGCCATGCAGTCCTCTACACTGGATGTAAGTTTTTCTTTCCTTGTTTTAGTGGAATATTTCTTTTCTTCGTGTTTCGAAACTTAGCTTTGCCGCTTTGCAGATGTTTATCCTGATGGACTCGCTGAGGAAGTGGCGTACTTCTCTGGTGCAAGAAGAGACTAGAGCCCGTCTCCTTACTAGTCAGTGTGGTGATCAGCATTTTGCTGAGCTAAAGGAGCTTCGTCTGACCAGGAAGGAGACGATCGACGCGCTGGCCAAGTCCCTTGCTTCTCAACGTGTTGAAAACAAGATGTAATACCTCGTATTTTTCTATAATTATAAATATATTTTATTATATTTATAAAACATTTCGTGTATTTTTATAAATTATTTTCATTTAATGAGAATTAAATGCGCTTTTATTTTAATTAATTTAAATATTAATTATTTCGAAAACCGGATTTTTATTAAATAAATTCAAGGAATTTATTTAATCGGGAATTGTTGGGTCGTATTTCAAAAACGAATTTAATAAACTTAAAGCCCGATCGTTTTGTTTTAATTAAACCCAACAAAGCGTGCAAGAGATTTAATGAATTCAGCCCGGTGATAAGCCCAACTCAAACTACCATAACCTAGCCCACATGGGAGAGAGAAAAACTATAAATAGACCCTCTCATTAAACCCTCAAAAAATTTCACACTCCTTCTCTCTTCCTCTCTGTTGCGGCACACCCACACGCCCCTCTCCTCTCTCTCTTGCCCGACTTCCTTGTAGCCCAAGGCACGAGTGCCGTGCGTGTGTGTCCCCTAGCCCCGTGTGCCAAGTTTGTTGCCCCTCTCTCCGTGCCTCGCCCCGCAGCGCATCACCATTGCTGCTGCTGTGTCGCGTGTGCCGCATCCCGCAGCCCCCCTGTGCCCCGTCGTGCGCTGAGCCTCGTGCTCGTGTGTGCTGTGTCCCTGCTGTGCGCCGTGCCCCTTGCTCGCCTGCCCCTTCGCGCGCGCGCGCCCCTTGCGGTGCGTTGCGCTGCTGCTGTTGCTTGCTGTTATCGTGTGTGTTGGTCGGCACACACACACACACACGATTAATTAATCGTTGTGTGTGTGTGTGTTGATCAATGGTTTAAAAATTATGTTTTCAAAAATATTAATTTTCAGTTTTTAAATTAATTTGATTATTGTGATTAAGTTTAATTATTGGATTGTTTAGATTAATTAAAACGGTTATGAACACCGTATTGGGTTAGTAGCATGTTTGAATTAAAGAAATTGGTTTTGATGATTGAGTTTATAATTTTCAGATTTAATTAGTTTATAAAATGTTGATTTTTGAAGTCAAAACACGTTTTTGGATAAACCATTGTTAGGGTTTTGGTTTCAAATTGGTTGAGCAATTGATTTACATAATTTAATGACAATTTAAATTATGGGAATCAACATAAATTTTCAGAATGTTTTTAAGCTTTAAAAAGTTGGTTTTTAAGGGTTTTAAAGCTAAAAAGTCAATGTTTTATGTTAGGACTTGAGTTGACTATTTGAGACTATTAAATTAATGATTAATGAATGATTTCTAATTAAACTAAGGGTTTTAGTTTCTTAAATAGTTGCTAGAAATATAGTAAACATGGATAATAATTTAGTTCTCTTATTTTGCTCTATAGGAGTTGATTTCTAGGGACTCGTGATTCGCACAATGGCCCCCGTACTTAGGTATTCCAGGTACGTACAAGACTAGGGTGACCACCCATCCCTTGAGGACATTATGAAGTGAATTGAATGCGAATCATGTGAACTTATGATGTTATGAATTCATGTTTGATGATTGGGAATGATTATGTTATTATGAATTCATGTTTAATGTTGAGAACAAGCATGTTGTTATTATTGTTGAATCTATGTGAATGAGCATGTTATGAATTGAATTATGCTTTATAGATTCTATTGAACTATCATGTTATGGACTTTTATAATCGTTGAATTATGTCAAGCATGTTGTTCAAGTTGGTTTGCATGTACGAGTAGTGCGCATGCAAGTTGTTATTATTATTATGCTATAGTACAGGATGTCTAGCATAATTATTGAGCCAATCGAATGTTGCCAGTGAGCAACATATATTCTACCAAGGGGTAGAATATGTTGAAGAGTCTATGTGAATTGAATTAAGGACAATTCGTGCTAAAGGCACACCCCGCTTGTTAATAGGCAATGTCGGGTTATCTCAAACAGTGTTTTTGAGAAGGAACAATGGGAGTAATTTCACTTGAGTCATGTTTGATCACAAGTCCTAAAAGAAGTAAAATAATGAAGTGTTATTGTTGAATTGTTTAATTCTTTGTATGTTGTGTCTTGAGTCGCCTTGAACATAACATATTAATTAACGTAAAGTGTAACCCAAAAGAGCTTCAAAACTCTTGGAACGTATATACCTTGAGTATGAACAATGGGGGGAGACTTGCCGGAAAACTTGTACTCCTCGAATGATACAAGACGTTGTTTCATTCTTTCTTTTTAGGCCATTGTGCATTCGAATTCCGTCGGTGGGATCCGATTGTCGGCAGGAGTCCGACTTATTATTATGTGGTGCATGGTGGGCTCCCATCACCCTTTTTCTTTCCTTTTGAGGATACTTTACTTTACCCGTTCGAAGCTACTTTTTATTAAACTGTGAGTCAAGAGTCGTGTCATGTGTCGAGTCTTGTCTCCATGTTTAATTGTTTATTTTATGGCTTTTGCATGTTGATTATTTAATACTGTCGAGTGAAGCATGTTAGGATAGAAGGTTATTCTAGCTTGTCAGTACTCAGCTTTCGCTGACTTCGTGCTTCTTCTGGTCATGGCCTTTGCCTTAATGACCCTATGATGGTCCATCAATTGCATTTGCGTTGTTGGGGAGTAGATTTTCAATAAAGCAGGTTCGTAGAGATAACTTGCGGGAGAAGTTATCATGGGATTTGAGTTGAGAGTTATTTCTTCCGTATTTATAAACTCTTTATTTTATTTTAAAGTCATGACTACTATTTTCAGTTAATGGATTTTAAATGGTTTATTTTGGATTGGGCCTCAGTGGTTCCAACTTGTTTTAATAACCATTAACTATTTATTTAATGTGTTTGAAAGTTAGTTAATTCCGCTGCGTAATTATGGTAAATAGCCTTAGCCGTTATCATGGTGGCGGTAATATCTTGGTAATTCATGTGTTTTAAGTTGGAAAATGTTTTATAAAAAGCAAGGAATTATTAGGGTGTTACAAAGTGGTATTAGATCTTAGTTTCATTCCTTCGTTGTAGTAAGTAATACTACAAAGTGGTAATCGGAGACTAAGGCTGCTTTGTAGTAATCCATACTATAAAGTGGTATTTGCGGATCTTTAGGATTTTTGAATTTTTTTTTCTTAAAGTCAAAATGCTATTTTGAGTACTCAATATTTTGAAAAGCCAAATACTAATTATTTCAAGTATTTGAAAATCGTTTTAGTTACTCGATTTTTTCGAATTTATTATTTCAATTCCGAAATAATTTCGGATTTTTCAAAAATAATATATATATATATATATATATATATATATATATATATATATATATATATATATATATATATATATATATATATATATATATATATATATATATATATATATATATATATATATTCGAAAATTCCGAATAAATAAATTATTTATTTAATTATTTAATTCTTTTAATTATTTTTGAAAATGATCGAATTAATTAAACTATTCGATTAATTATTTTAAAATTTTGATTTTAATTTCTAATAATTTCGTGAATATTTGAATTTATTTATTTAAATTAAATTCGAAATTTTTTATTTATTTTTCTAAGTGAGGAAAGGGTAGATTAAGAAGGGTATAATTAGTCTAAGTATGCGTTTGTTTAAGTATGCCTTTCTAAGCAAGTGTTTATGTGATTATGCCTTGATTTTGTGATCTTTTAATTAAAGTTTGATCATGTTTTGTTTTGCTCTATGTGATTAATTGCATCACGATTCATGATTAAGCATGTACCTGTGCATTGAAATTGTATGGCTCAACGAACTTACTTTGTTTTTGGAACACTTTAGTAAGACTTTGTAGTTGTTAACTTTCAGGGATAAGATGTTGATTTCAAAGTACGCAAATCTAGGAAACCTAGAGAAGCTAGACTGTGAGACCCCACACATTTATGTGAAGAAGATTGAGTTTGCCTGCAATTACTTTGCTACAGTGAAGAACTTACCTGAATTAAGGAAGAAAGATGTTATGGCAGAGATGGTTATTCATTGCTTACCTTCCAAGAACCCATACATAGAACTTAAGAACCGATTTCGGGATATGCATATGGAAAATGGTATTCCCAATTACTACAAGTATGGTACTTCAGATGGTAGATGGAGGTATGATTTGGAGATTATGACTACAGTTATAGAGTTAGCAGAGGAATGTTTTGTGGATGGTAAGATAGTGTCAAGTGTTCACAATGTAGGAATATATCATGATATAGAGACTCAGATGGATGAGGATAGTGATGATGATGTTGTTGAGATTGAGAACCCAAATCCTATCATTCCTGAACCCACTATTGAGATCTCCAGTGACACAGAAATTGAGCCCGAAACCAACAATGATGAAGTGAACAGTGTGCTATAGCAAAACAATGAGGATATGGAGTATGAATCTGATCCGGAGGAAGACTTTGATGACTTTGAAGACCATGAGCACTCTTCACCAGTTTGTAGAGGTGGATGGATAGTAGAGTAGAATTCTAAAAGACTTTTCTAATGTAATAGTTAGTGCTAAGATTTAGTGAAGCAATAAAGTAGTACACTACTATTTATGGTTTTAGTAGTTCAGTTTTGTGGTTTTCCGAATAAAGTACGATCCAAAGGATGTATTATTTTTCCATTGAAGCAATAAAGTTTAGAATTCCTTCTTTTACCTTTAATTCTAAGTTTATGCTATCTTTGAGCGGTTATCGCGAAAGGAATTTCATGCATTTCTTCAATGAAATTATACTTGCAAGGTGGTCCAATCTTTCACCACTTGAACTTTGTGATGCGGACTAAGGGGAAAAGCGGCCCATAAACAGGCGCATATCTTGCTTAGGGTCCGAAAATTTTCGTGTATGTGCCCCAATTGAATGACTAGTTAGTGCAATGTGTTAGTAAGGCAGTGTCCAACCTCAGTTGTTAAAGTTAGTCTTTTGTTTTATTCAGGAGAAGGGAAATGACTACCCAAGGAATTGCTGACGTGGTCAGGCAACTAGCTGAAGTAGTGCAGAACTTAGCACAGAATAGGAATAACCATGGAGTTGATCCAGCTGGTGAAATGTTTAAGAAGGTGGCCCAAAGTAAGCCTCCTTTGTATCAAGGGGAGATAGACCCAACTGTACTTGAGAATTGGCTAAGAGAGTTCGATAAGCTTATCGTAGCTGCATGTAAATTGCCCAGAGAACCTTAGGGTCAATAGTGCTGTTTATTACCTTAGGGGAGAAGCCGATTTATGGTGGCAAAGATGTGAGAATGCTTTGAGAGCTACACCTGGATTTGGATGGGAATCATTCAAAGCAGCCTTAAGGAACAAGTTTTACCCACCATACCTGAAGAAGCAGAAAGCCCAGGAGTTCATCGAATTGAAAATGGATGGTATGTCTGTGACAGAGTACTATTCAAAGTTCATAGAGTTGTCTAGGTTTGCACCGGAAGTGGTGGCAACGGAGGAGCTTAGAGCCCAGAGATTTGAGAGTGGATTGACTATAGACTTGCAACTAATGTTTGCTGGAGAGACCTTTACATCTCTTGACACCCTATATGGAAAAGCTGCCCATTTGTATGGTCTGCAGCAAAGGAAGAATGGAATTGGTGAAAAGAGAAAGGATGTTGGTAACCATAACCAAGGTGGTGGCCAGCAGAATCAAGGGAACTTTAAGAAAAACAAAGGAAACAATCATTTCCAGTTCAGGGGAAACCAGGGAGGAAACCAGGAACAACTTCCACAATAACAATGGAGAT
The DNA here is from genome assembly GCF_020520425.1 of Spinacia oleracea. Taxonomy (NCBI): domain Eukaryota; kingdom Viridiplantae; phylum Streptophyta; class Magnoliopsida; order Caryophyllales; family Amaranthaceae; genus Spinacia; species Spinacia oleracea. The sequence continues at coordinate 386,859 of NC_079488.1, forward strand.
AGAAATCAGTCTGCAGGGAATGGAACGAGAGTCTATGAGTGTACACGTTTCCATACTAATCACCCAGGTCGAGACTGTAATGGAAACCAAGTTGTCTGTAGGTTTTGTGAGAAGCTAGGCCATAGAGAATTTGAGTGTTGGGCCAAGAATGGGAAACCCAACCAAGGCAACCGCCAGAACAACAACCGGAATAACCAAAACCGGAATGGAGGGAACAATGGTGGAAACCAAAGAGGTAACCAGAGTGGAAATAATGGCAATAATGGCCAGGGTAATGGAAAGCCCGAAGGGAACTATCAGCAGAATGAGAACTGAAATGTCAATGGAAATGCCAATGGAGGTGGCTATAACAAGGGAGTTGCCCAAGGAAAGTTGAATGTGATCGCTAGGCAGGAAGCCGAAAACTCGTCTGACGTCATAGCTGGTACTTTTTCTATTAACTCCATTTTAGTTAAAGTACTATTTGATTCTGGTGCGACTTATTCATTTATATCAAAGGGTATCTTAGAGAAGTTAGGATTGAAAGAACCCAAAGATATAGAAGTACCCATAATGATACCAACCGGTGAGATCGTGAAATGCACCAAGATCCATAAGAATGTACCTTTTAACCTTAGCCAGGACCATATTCTTGTCTAGCCTGATTGAGTTTGAATTAGGATATTTAGATGTGATTTTGGGAATGGACTGGTTGGCCATGTTCAAAGCTAAGATTGACTGTGAGAAGCAGAAGATTCACTTGAAGTCTAGTCTAGGAAAGGTTGTATCGTATCGCCGTTTTGGGAAGCCTAGGAGTGTATGGATCGTCACGGCAATGGAGCTCGTTAAGTTAATACACAAAGGGAACCCTGTTTTCTTATGCAATGTAAGAGACCTATACCATGTAATGAAAGAGAAACCAGGGGATATTGCAGTAGTGAGTGAATTCCTGGACGTGTTTTCGGAAGAGATCCCGGGAATGTCGCCCAATCGACCAATCGATTTTACCATAGATTTAGCACCTGGAACTGCACCTATCTCGAAAGCCCCATACCGGATGGCTCCAGCAGAAATGAGTGAGTTAAAACGTCAACTTGAGGAATTTCTAGGGAAAGGTTATATTAGACCAAGTGCATCTCCTTGGGGAGCGCCAGTCTTGTTTGTGAAGAAGAAGGACGGTAGTATGAGACTCTGTATAGACTACAGGGAGCTCAATAAGGTCCCAATCAAGAATAAGTATCCTTTGCCTAGGATAGAGGATCTATTTGACCAGTTGAAAGGAACGGGAATGTTTTCAAAGATTGACTTGAGGTCAGGTTATCATCAGTTGAGAATCGCATAGCACGATATACCAAAGACTGCATTTAGGACTAGATACGGTCATTATGAGTTCACAGTTATGCCATTTGGGTTAACCAATGCACCTGCAATCTTTATGGACTTAATGAATCGAGTATTCCATGCATTCTTGGACAAGTTTGTAATGGTTTTCATAGATGATATTCTGGTCTACTCTAGGAATGAGGAGGATCATGCGGAACACTTAAGGTCAGTGTTGAGTACCCTAAGAGACAATCAGTTGTATGCCAAATTCTCGAAGTGTGAATTCTGGCTGGAAAGAGTTGCGTTCTTAGGACATTTTGTATCTAAGGAAGGAGTTGCAGTGGATCCTGCAAAGATAAAAGATGTTAGTGAGTGGCCTACACCTAAGAGTGTCACCGATATTCGAAGTTTTCTTGGTTTAGAGGGTTATTATAGACGCTTTGTGCAAGACTTTTCTAGAATCGCCAAACCAATGATAACCTTAATGAAGAAAGAAGCAAAGTTTGAGTGGAATGACCAGTGTGAGGAAGCGTTCCAAGCCTTAAAGACGCGATTGACAACCGCGCCAATGTTAACTTTGCCAGATGAGAGCGGTACTTATGATGTATATAGTGATGCCTCTAAGAATGGTTTAGGGTGTGTGTTGATGCAGAACGGGAAAGTGATTGTGTATGCTTCGAGGCAGTTGAAGCCATATGAATCCAATTACCCTACCCATGATTTAGAGTTGGCCGCCATAGTGTTTGCATTAAAGATATGGAGTCACTATCTGTATGGTGTGAAATGTAGGATATTTACGGATCATAAGAGTTTGAAGTACATTTTCACACAGAAGGACCTAAATATGCGCCAACGAAGGTGGTTGGAGTTAATCAAGGACTATGATCTAGATATTCAATGACAGTTTAGATGGAATCTCCCTTGAGGAGGCTATGCATTATTATTCACATATATATAGTTTACAAAGTCAATTAGGTTTACACCTTACTATATTTACAATGTTAAATATGGAACAATAATATTTACATGTTATTGTGTCTAACACACCCCCTCAGTCGGAGCGGGAGGAGGTCGAATGCTACGACTGGAACGAAAATCAATAAACAATGGTGAAGGAAGCCCCTTGGTGAATATGTCGGCGTACTGAAATGAAGAAGGCACATATAGAACTCGAATATGGCCTAGGGCGACCTTTTCCCGAACAAAATGTATATCCATCTTCACGTGCTTAGTGCTTTGATGATGAATCGGATTATAGGACATATACACTGCACTAATATGATCACAATAAATCACCGTTGCCCGTTTGAGAGGACAATGTAGCTCAAGTAGCAAGTTCCGAATCCACGTCGTTTCTGCGACGACGTTAGCGACCCCCCGATACTCTGCCTCGGCACTGGAACGAGACAAAGTAGCTTGGCGCTTAGACGACCAAGAAATAAGGTTGTCACCAAGAAACACACAGTACCTAGAAGTGGAACGGCGTGTGTCCGGACAACCACCCCAATCAGCATCCGTATACGAAACCAAACCAGTAGCAGGAGTAGAAGAGAAGTGCATGCCAAAGTCTAGAGTGCCTTTGATATACCGGAGGACACGCTTCAAAGCATGTAAGTGAGGTTCACGAGGGTCGTGCATAAACAAGCACACCTGCTGAACCACATAAGATATATCTGGACGGGTGAAAGTGAGATATTGAAGAGCCCCAGCGAGCTGACGATAGAAGGAAGGGTCAGCAATCGGTTTCCCACTGGTAGCACTAAGTTTGGACTTAGTGTCAACAGGTGTGGTAGCCGACTTGCATGAAGACATGTCAGCACGAGTAAGAATTTCTTGTGCATACTTTCTTTGACACAAGAACATGTTCTCCTTTGTACGGGAGACTGAAATACCAAGAAAATAAGACAAGGGTCAAGGTCTTTCATTGCAAACTCAGAACTGAGTCGAGCAATTATACTCGTCCTGATAGTGTCAGAAGAACAAGCAAGAATAATGTCATCAACATACAATAGTAGATAAGCAGTATGCGTACCTGAAGGAAATAATGCCCTTGGTCCAAGTATGCATTCTATGTTAAGTCTAATAAATGCGGTTCAGTATTAATTAACAAGTTAATAATTCAGTGAGATCAAGTGAGCTGAATGCCTAGCTAGAGGCCGCTTCAGTTCAAGTGGAATTAATGATATTAATCCACAGCTTACTCTTGACTGAACCCGTAGGGTCACACAAATAGTACGTAAACGGATCAAGTATTTAATGGCATTAGATACTCCATCTATGGATATTCGGAATCGACGGATCTTGGTTTCAGTGGGAGCTGAGATCGTCACAGGCAAGAAATGAATACTCCGGAAACGATGATATTGCCGGAAACGGAAATATGGATCGTATCGGAAATATAAATATTATCCAAGTCGTAGATGTTTCCGGAAACGGAAACATGGTACGTATCGGAAAATATTATCGGAAATGGAAATATTGCCAGAATCGGAAATATTGCCGAAAACGAAAATATTGTCAGAATCGGAAATATTATCGGAATCGGAAAATAATTCCGGAAACGGAAATATTAAATATTTGTTCGAAACGGAAATTGATTCCGGAATCGGAAATATTAAATATTGTTCGTATCGGAAATGAATTCCGGAATCGGGAATTTAATCGGAAGCGTATCGTACGAATTAGCATCGGACGAGGCCCGCTAGACGAAGGCCCAGCACGAAGCCAGGCCGTCGCCCAGCGAGCCAACGCACACCAGCACACGCCAAGCCTCGACCAGGCCCAGCGCAAGGCCAGGCCCAGCCAAGGCCTTGGGCGCGCGCGCGCAGAGCGCAGCAATGGGCCGAGCGCTGTGCGCCTAGCGTGGGCCGCAAGGCTTGCGCGGGTGTACGGTGCTCGTGCATTGCGTGTGCAGGAATCCTGAAGTAATCAGAATTCGAAGTGTGATTAAATCCTAAAACTATTAGATAATGATTATTTAATTAGAGTCCTAGTAGGGTTATAATTAAATAAATTAGTATCCTAATAGGATTCCAAAACCCTTTCCATAACTCTATAAATACGTGCCTAGGGTCACATATTTTAGGAGATTATTCAAGTATTCAAAGTGAGTTTTTGAGAGAAAATTCAGACACATTCCTTGACTATAAGTGCCGAAAATCTTTAGTACCTTAAGGGCGATTCTAGTTGGTCAATCTTAAGGCGGATCCGGACGTGCTGTGGACTATCTACGGAGGGACGACACTTGGAGTCCTAAAGACTTGTTCTTGTTCGGTTCGGGCGCAGCTAGGGAAGGCACGCAACAAAGAGTATGCATCTAAACTATGCTATATGATTATGTGTAAATAATATGTATTCCTGGCTAAATGGTTTTTCCGCATGATTTATGAATTGTCATATGTATCATAACCTAACAGTGGTATCACGCGCCCCTTATTACTTTCATAATCTAAATTGCATGAACATGGTTAAATATTACAAATTTGCATGAATTAAAAGGGGTGATTAATTTTCGTAATTGTTAATTAATTGCAAATTGCGTTTATTTAATTATACGTACGCAGTTTTTCGGCAGTTTCTTCGTTACTCATCCAAATCGAGTGATTTTTGTGTCAATTCCGCATGTAAAAGGCATTCTAAAATTTTGACAAAAATACTATTTTTCTGCCGAACCCAGAATTTTCAAATTCGAAGCCTAACTATGACTTTTCGAAGGTTTTAGTTTTTCGAATGCAAAATTTCGTAAATTTAAGATGTTAAATTAAATATTTGCGATTCTTGTTGATAAATCTTGAAATTTTGATTGACCTACTGTATATTTTTAACAAGTTTGAATGCCTAGCCTTGTTAATTATGCAATCTAATTTGTAATTATGATTAATTTGTTGAAAATTAGAATAATTAATTAATTTGATTTTCATAATTAATTATAATTTAATTAGAAACCTATGATTAAAAACCACCATAAAAATTGTAAATTTATGATAAATTTTAAATTTTTATGACCTAGGCTTGAATCCATGATAATCGGAAATCAATTGAATAATAAATTTTCGATTTTTTCGCCCTAAAATTGTGAAATTAATATTAATTTATTAATTTGTCATTAATTTTAAATATAAATTTTAAATTTTTATGCGATTCGTTCATATAACTTGCACGCACAAAGCAATGGACGCTTCGTGTTACCCTTAAGGGGTGTTGTATAGTGCGGGCATGCGACGACGAGCAAGGGAGCTCGTCGCCCGTGCGGCACGAATGCAATGAGCAGGGGCATGGTGCACGAGCACAAGGCAGCAGCCCTGCCTTGTGTCGTGGGCCACGAGCTATGGATGAATGGGCATGGGCGAAGGCAAGGCATGGCAGTCGCGTGTGGGCAGCAAGCGAGCTGCGCCACAACGCGCACTGCCTCGCGCAAGCGCGCGCAGCCTCGCGCGCAGCGAGCGCAAGCTCGCGTGCCACGAGCGCTGCGCCCAGCGTTGATCGCGCGCAATTGCTCGCGCAGAGCGAGCGATGGCTCGCGTGCATCAAGCGCTGGAGCGCGCGCAGCAAGCGCTGGCGAGCGCGCACAGCGAGCGATGGCTCGCGTGCGTCGAGCGCTGGCGCGCGCGCAGCGAGCACCACTTGTGCGATGGCTTGCGATGGGAAGATGCAGCAGCTATGCGACGAGCGCATGGGCTGCGCGCACATGGCCAGCGATGGCTGTGTGCGTGTGGCCCATGGGCGTGCGATGCGTAGGGTGCTTGCATTACGATTAGATCGTTTTGAATGTTTAATTCGAAATTTTCAGTTTACGTAATTTTAATTAATTTTAAAATTAATAATTTAAATTATTTTCTTGGATTTTAATTTTGAATATTGTAATTATAATAAATTTTATTTATTCTAATTATTTTACTAAAATTAAAATCATGAATTAATTTAAATACGACTGAAATCAAATTAAAATTTTTGGATTCAATTATAAATTTATATGGGCTTTAAATTTTAATTAAATTTGTATGTTTCCGGTTAGACTTGAAATACATTTTTATGTTTAAAATTAGTAAAACATATGAATTTATTGGTTTAAGTGGGAGCGTTTTTTAGTCATAAACTCTTGATTAGGTCTACGAATCCTTAAGGTTACAACTTGATTAGAATTAATAAGGACTGAATAATTGGTAGATTATTGGTGCCCTTGATTAATTGCTGCAAATGTTTACGTGATGCATAATGTGTTTTACTAACCAGCTATGTGGGCCATTCATGATAATGAATGGGTGAATGGTATATATTGTATATGTACTGTTTTGCAGGTTATGAAGTGACTAGTATGACCCAAATAGGATAGAAAATATGGTCTACGTACCATTAATTTGAATGTAATTGGTCTAAAGTACCAAAGTCGTTTTTCAATTCAAATATGGTCTACGTACCATCAAATAGTTGTAATTAGTTTTAATTATAGCTTATCCTATTTGAAGAAAATGGTGCCTCCCACGGAGATTTTCAAGACGGACTTTGAAGTCAAAGCTTCAAGATGAAGTCGGGCCATACTAGATCACATTTATCTTGTGCATGCTTTAAGTTATTTATTGCTTTAAATATGTCTTAATTATGCATAAGATTGTGGCTTGATTATGTTGCATGATTAAGGATTTTAGTTCACTTAAAATCTAACCAACATAGTAAGAGCCTTAAGTTCCAAACTTAAAAATTGAGTTATAAGGTGCCATGCCAAAATATACACTTGCTTGGATATCCTTTACATCAATCTAGTAATAGTTTTCGCTCAGCGAGGTGTTACTTATTGGTCCTAAAGGGGCAAGGTACACAAATAATTGTGAGTACATGTTAGTTTTGGTGAAACTCAACGATATAAGTAAGGAGTCCTTTTATGTCGTGGCAAAATCGATAGGTTTACCTAATAAGTTCTTAGACGTACCTATCAACCAAGAGTAGTTTCTAGACTATTAGCAAAAGGCTTTTGCTTACCTAAAATGTTTTAGAATTGAGTCGACAAACTGTGCTTAATTCTTCTATGGTTTTAGGGTCTTGGAATCATTTTATTCACACCTACCGGAACAATAAAATCGAATAAAATGCTAATAACTTGTTTGAATTGCATGGTTGCTTAATTTCAAGTTATTATTCATGATAAATGTTTAGACTTTGCATGCTTCAATGTATGTTTTAATTATTGTTTATAATTAAATATCTTACACTGCAATAAATCCTTTTAGAAAGGTAACAGTAAATTTCCTCGATTGGTAGTGAATCCAAGAACGATTCACGGAAATGAGAGAAAATGAGCAATTTAAAATGTACGTTTCTATTAGCGACTTTTATGGTTGTTTTCGAGTATCAAAATCGAATGGCAAACCAATTGGTGCTTGTGAATTCAAAATACACTGTAGTTTTGAGATCATAAAGCATTGAGCTTAAACGCTTAGCTTTACCAATGGTTAACAACCTAAACATCTTTGTCCATTTAATTCTCGAATGAGTCTAGTCCCTAGACATTCGAATAGATCGATGCTTAGAGAACTTTAGAAGCTTCTGGTAAGATCATCTAGTTGAAACAGAATATTCAACATAAATTAAAATGGTAAAAACCTTGTTAGTGACATTGGACATGTCTAACAAAGTATAAAAGTCAACACTAAAGAAATCAATTCTTAAAACTATAAGAAAAGGTACAAGAAATAGGAAAACGAGGAACAAATGAAAGGAATTTACGATTCCGTTTCTACCTATAAGTTTATGTTTAAAGAGAAGTGACCTAGCAATCAAACTTCCTTGGTATCATATACCGCTTGAGGTTCTTACTTCGGTAATAACTCAAACAATGGAAGCTAGGATACACTAATGACCTACAAGTGGGAAATGAAGCATGGCAATGCTACATTAGCTGTAGGGTCATCTAGTTTGTTTTAAGTCCTTTCAAAGGCTGGAACTTAATGGCTATTTTGTTCCATAATCAACATACCTAAATTTCTGTTTTCAAACACAGAAAGACTCACATTCAAGAAAAACAAAAACAATGTTTGTTTGTTTATTTGAATGAAATGGTCAATTACAGGTTGAGTCAATATGCTTGATTAAAACAAACAACTCTTTAAAGAACTTTACTAGGTACAAATCAACCCCTTGATTTGAGTTCCACTAATCTTTGGCATTGTTGCTTAGACCATATCAACAAATTAACATTCAAAAGCTCTATTTTGATGGACTTTTGAAAGTTCATTGATTTCTAGATCAATTTAAGACGACTAGTCTTACTTGTTGAAAGTAACAAAAGATATGAACTATTGTTAGAACGCCTAGACAATAGAGTTCAAAGCTAAAGAAAGATTTTATGACTTTATTATTTCACATGGATTTGAGTGAATATAGGTTTATTTACTCAAATGTGATATAAGTTGAAACTGTTTGGCTAGTTCAAAGATTCAGAAGTATAAAATCCACTTGGCAAGAAATCATAAAGATCTAGGTTAGATCATGTTGATGATTACTTAAGACCAAATATGATCATCAATGATTGTGTGTTGTAATTTCACAATCTAGGTCCATAAGATATGGCATATCTTAGTTGGAATAATCGAAGTCAATTAGTACTTGATTCGATTAAAGATGAATCATAAAGACTTTTCCTATAATTTCTAAAACAAAATGCTCAACTACCACCAAACTAAACTAAATTCGTCAAAGCTATAGAAAAGAAATTTCAGAATATCTTTTCGATAATATATATCTAGAGAGTTGCTAAACTCAGTGGGAGCTTAGTGTTTGTTATTCAACAAACTAAGGCCCAAGTATAGATATATGTTTCATTGTGATTTATTCAAATGAGACACAAGGGTATTGTTTCTACCACGAATTTTTGAGAACATAATGTTTGTTTGCTCGAAATGATGTCCTTTTGGAGATTCGTTTCCAAAATGACAAGTGGGAGAAAAATAGACCTCGAAAGTCTTCGAGGCGAACAACAAACATAAACGGACATTCCGGAGGCTTTTTCGAAGTGCTTCAGAAAAACCGAACTTATTCTTTAAGGACTTTAGAAGTGGCTTTAAAGAATAGATATCTCTTAGAAGACTTTACAAGTGCTTCAAAGAGAATAGAATATTCAAAGGACTCTCAAGTGCCTGTTGATATTCTATTGTTTGATGTTCTATACCCAAGTAGGCATAGAGTTCAAGTCACTGGAACTATGAGATTCTTCTATTAGATAGTAAAGAAACATAGAGTTCTGGTCAATGAAACTATGAGATTCTTCTATTAGATAGTGAAGAAACCTACAACTTGCAGTCAAACTATTATCATGTAGATTAATGAGTTTGTGACTTGTAAGAAAGCTATGACGAAACCTAGATTCCCTAAAATGGTTAGAGGCCATATATAGACTCAAATGTTTTAAATGGTTAGAGGCCATAAAACATACTCAATGTTTTGATGACAAAATTGAAATTTTGTTGATTTGCAAGAATAGGTTCACACCTATTGGTTGCAAGTTTGTTTTAAGGATAAAAACCATCAAACATGAAATTGTGTTCACACACAAAGCGAGATTAGTTGCTAAAGGTTACAAGCAAATTCATGGTGTGAATTGTGTTGAAACCTCATGCATAATCGTAATGCTCAAGTCTATATTCAAGCAATGATTGCATATTGGTACATATAGCAATTGGATGACAAAACGTATTCCTCAATCAAATGTTGGAATAAACTATGTACATGGTATGTCATAGGATTTGTGGATCCAAATAAATGCTTGAAAGAGAAAGCTAGCTTATAAAATCTAAGTACATATTTAAGCAAGCAATTGGGAATTAGAAATGTATTTTAATGAAGCTAATAAGTATTTTAGTTTCATAAAATATACATGATTCTTATAGATATATAAGAAGTTTAGTGGGAGTACGTAAAACTTAATTGGTCCTATGTGTATCACACACATATCTCTCTATTGTAAAATAACATTCAAATGCTAATGACTTAGATTTGAGATTATTCATCAATGATGGACCATGGCGAAACTTAGTACATACTGGGTATTAAGATCTATTTACAAAGATCTTATGATATTGTTTTGGATTAAGTAAATGGCATTTACTAAATCAAACACGAAAGTCTCCATTGGAGATATTCGATCCATGTGAATAAATCTAAGTAAAGGATGTTTGAACTATGTATAAGCATTTACTAAGTTAAACATCAAAGAGTCTAAATGAGATTCTTAACCTATATTATATGTCAAAGAATTTAGCTGAATTTAGTATCTACTGAAACTAGATAAGCTAAAGTTACATGAATAGAATTCAATTGGGAATTATTCTGCAAAAGAATTTATCATGTATGATATAATATGAGGATCGCCAAAAACGTATCGTATGACTTTAGGCATATATGACGAACATATACCAATCTCTATTGATCTAAGTGAAGATCAACTAGATTGAGATCAAGAACACTTATGGTACTTGAAAAGGTACATAGGAATAGTTCTTAATTCAAGGAAATAAAGATATGCTAAATATTGATGCTACACGCATAAACACTGGCAAAGGATCAAGCAAGACCCTTTGGAGTTAACCATTGATAAGGACGAGCTATAGAGCATCGTGTTTTGAAATGGCAACATGGATTGGAGACCATGAGTTGTTGCGTGGGATATTAAAATATTAATGTCTATGTTCTAAGATACAGCTGGAAAGTATTCCACATATCTGTGAACTGCTTGGATAAGTAATTCCAAACAAAGCATCACTAGCAACCTATAAAGTTGAAGTACGTAAAAGTACTTATTGCCTAAGAAGCAATAAAACAGGGTTGTTTATGTTAAAGAGTTCTTCACTGAACTTGGGTAGATCACATGTCTTCTAGCTTGATGGTTCTTCATTGAAAAATGCGTAGAACCACTCTTGAAGCAAGAAAAGACTAGATCACAAAATAAACATACTCAAAAGATCTTATCATCTATCTCGAAGAACATTCGATGAAAAGGATATTAAGATTGGCAAAGCATGATAACTAAACCTATGCAACAAGTGAGAAACAACACTCACATTGTAGCACTGGAAATCAAGCATAGCTTTGAATTCCATGAACTGTTTTACAGATGGGTTTGAGGCCCATGGTTGTAAAACACTGGGGTTGAAACATTTATCATATATGAAAAGTATTTTCATATTCCATTTAATCTTGGTTTAGTATTAAATGATGAGTCCCTTCAATTTGACGATATATTCAAGATAGACTGTCAGGACCAGTCCTGTGACTAAGAAATGTCTATCAAGTGAACTTGAATGTCAAAAGGTTGAAAATGGTCCCTGGTCGGAGTTTTCTATAAAATTGGACGCATAGAAAACGTTAGACGATTAGAATGCAAGATGACTAGTAGTTCTTGTTAGGTTATGATACATATGACATTTACATAAATCATGCGGAAACAACCATTAACCCAGGAATCATATTATTTACACATAATCATATAGCATAATTAGATGCATACTCTTTGTTGCGTGCCCTCCCTAGCTGCGCCCGAACCGAACAAGAACAAGTCTTTTAGGACTCCAAATGTCGTCCCTCCGTAGATAGTCCACAGCACGTCCGGATCCGCCTTAAGATTGACCAACTAGAATCGCCCTTAAGGTACTAGAAAATTCGGCACTTTTATGAGCAAGATGTGTTTTAATTTTCTCTCAAAAAACTCACTTTTGAATACTTTGAAACTTGTGTATAAATTATGACCCCTAGGCCTTTATTTATAGAGTTATGGAAAAGGAATCGTAATCCTAGTAGGATGCGAATTAATTGGAATTAGAATCCTACATGAATTCTATTTAATTAATTTATCCAATTAGGAATAGACATTTAATCATACACTGACTCTTGCTGATTCAGGAATCACGCATGAGCACAAACTCACACACACACGGCAGCCACAAGGACTGCCCATGCGTGCGAGCTGCAGCCCACGCAGCAAGGCCCACGCATCCGTGGCCTTGGCGCGCGCTGGGCTTGTGGCGTGCGTGCTTGCTGGGCGACGGCCTGGCTTCGTGCTGGGCCTTCGTCCGGCAGGCCTCGTCCGATGCTAATTCGTACGATACGCTTCCGATTAAATTTCCATTTCCGGAATCTATTTCCGATACGAACAATATTTAATATTTCCGATTCCGGAATTAATTTCCGTTTCGAACAAATATTTAATATTTCCGTTTCCGGAATTATTTTCCGATTCCGGCAATATTTCCGATTCTGACAATATTTCCGTTTCCGGCAATATTTCCGATTCTGGTAATATTTCCATTTCCAATAATATTTTCCGATACGTACCATGTTTCCGTTTCCGGCAACATCTACGACTTGGATAATATTCATATTTCCGATACGATCCATATTTCCGTTTCCGGCAATATCATCGTTTCCGGAGTATTCATTTCTTGCCTGTGACGATCTTAGCTCCCACTGAAACCAAGATCCGTCGGTTCCGAATATTCATAGATGGAGTATTTAATGCCATTAAATACTTGATCCGTTTACGTACTATTTGTGTGACCCTACGGGTTCAGTCAAGAGTAAGCTGTGGATTAATATCATTAATTCCACTTGAACTGAAGCGGCCTCTAGCTAGGCATTCAGCTCACTTGATCTCACTCAATTATTAACTTGTTAATTAATACTGAACCGCATTTATTAGACTTAACATAGAATGCATACTTGGACCAAGGGCATTATTTCCTTCAGTCTCCCACTTGTCCTTAGGGACAAGTGTGCATTTCCTAATTCCTTTGTCGCTCGATGCTTGCTCTTGAACATAAGGTAAGAGTTGTCATCCTTATTATGTCCAGAGGTGTTCCTCGGTTTCAGAGTTCAACTGATCAAATAAACAGATAATCATAGCCTATGATTCATCCGAGCACGGCCATGCATTTCACAGTTTCTAGCTCTCCGAGTGGCCTTGTACAACTTTTAAGCATCTCATCCCGATTTATGGGAGGACAATCCCAATCTTGCGATCTTGAGATTAGACTTCGTTTGATAGGTGATTACCTGAGCGTTGCCTTTATAGCCTCCTTTTACGGTGCGACGGTTGGTCAACGTCAAAGCAACCAGTTCTCAAACAAGTAATCTCAAATCACTCAGGTATTGAGGATTTAGTGTCTAATAATTTAATGAAATTTACTTATGACAGACTTTCATCTCTTACAGTAAAGTTTCATAGGTCTTGTCCGATACTAGTCTTCCCAAAGTAAGTATCTATGCAAATGATTATGACATTGCCATGTCCACATAGTTCAAGAAACAGAACTACTAGTCATCTTGCATTCTAATCGTCTAACGTTTTCTATGCGTCCAATTTTATAGAAAACTCCGATTAGGGACCATTTTCAACCTTTGACATTCAAGTTCACTTGATAGACATTTCTTAGTCACAGGACTGGTCCTGACAGTCTATCTTGAATATATCGTCAAGTTGAAGGGACTCATCATTTAATAAACCACGAATTAAATGGAAAAATGAATTCCTTTCATTTATTGTGAATGATTAACCAATAATGTTTTACAAAGATTTAAACTCTAAAACTTTAAAACATTAAACAGAGACATCAAAGCCATTCTCCAATATGCTTGATTCCCATAGCTGCAGTGTGCGAGTTGTGCTTCGCTTGCGGCAGAGGTTTAGTTAATGGATCTGATATGTTGTCATCAGTTCCAATTTTGCTTATCTCGACTTCTTTTCTTTCAACGAACTCTCGTAGAAGGTGAAATCTACGAAGTACATGCTTGACTCTCTGGTGGTGTCTAGGCTCTTTTGCCTGTGCAATAGCTCCGTTATTATCACAATACAGGGCTATTGGTCCTTTAATGGAGGGGACTACACCAAGTTCTCCTATGAACTTCCTTAGCCATATAGCTTCCTTTGCTGCTTCATGTGCAGCAATGTACTCCGCTTCAGTTGTAGAATCCGCAATGGTGCTTTGCTTAGCACTTTTCCAGCTTACTGCTCCTCCGTTGAGGCAGAAGACAAACCCAGACTGTGATCTGAAATCATCTTTGTCGGTTTGGAAACTTGCGTCCGTATAGCCTTTAACAATTAATTCATTATCTCCACCATAGACCAGGAAGTCATCTTTGTGCCTTTTCAGGTACTTCAGAATGTTCTTGGCAGCAGTCCAATGCGCCTCTCCTGGGTCTGACTGGTATCTGCTCGTAGCACTGAGTGCGTACGCAACATCCGGGCGTGTTCATATCATAGCATACATTATTGAACCAATCAATGATGCATATGGAATCCCATTCATTCGTCTACGCTCATCAAGTGTTTTTGGGCACTGAGTCTTGCTTAGAGTCATTCCATGAGACATGGGTAGGTAGCCTCGCTTGGAGTCCGCCATCTTGAACCTATCAAGCACCTTATTGATATAAGTGCTTTGACTAAGTTCAATCATCCTTTTAGATCTATCTCTGTAAATCTTGATGCCCAATATGTACTGTGCTTCTCCTAGATCCTTCATCGAAAAACATTTCCCAAGCCAAATCTTGACAGAGTTCAACATAGGAATGTCATTTCCGATAAGCAATATGTCGTCGACATATAATACTAGGAAAGCAATTTTGCTCCCACTGACCTTCTTGTATACACAAGATTCGTCTGCGTTCTTGATGAAACCAAAGTCACTGACCGCTTCATCAAAACGTATATTCCAGCTCCTGGATGCCTGCTTCAATCCGTAGATTGATTTCTTTAGCTTGCATACCTTTTTAGCATTCTTTGGATCCTCAAAACCTTCAGGCTGTGTCATAAACACAGTTTCTGTTAAAACGCCGTTTAAGAAAGCAGTTTTGACATCCATCTGCCATATTTCGTAATCGTAATATGCAGCGATTGCTAACATTATTCGAATAGACTTTAGCATTGCAACTGGTGAAAAGGTTTCATCGTAATCCACACCGTGGACTTGCCTGTAACCTTTTGCAACCAATCTAGCTTTGAAAACTTCAAGTTTCCCATCCTTGTCCTTTTTCAGTTTGAAAACCCATTTGCTTCCAATGGCTTGGTAGCCATCTGGCAAATCGACCAAATCCCATACTTGGTTTTCAGACATGGAGTCTAATTCAGATTGCATGGCTTCTTGCCATTGCTTGGAGCTAGGGCTCGTCATAGCTTGCTTGTAAGTCGCAGGTTCATCACTTTCAAGTAATAGAACGTCATAGCTCTCGTTCGTCAAAATACCTAAGTACCTTTCCGGTTGAGATCTATATCTTTGCGATCTACGCGGGGTAACATTTCTAGATTGACCATGATTCTCACCAGATTCTTCTAAAGATCTCTGAGTTTCATCCTGAATGTCATCTTGAGCATTCTCTAGAGTTTGTTGTTCGACTCGAATTTCTTCGAGGTCTACTTTTCTCCCACTTGTCATTTTGGAAATGTGATCCTTCTCCAAAAAGACACCATCTCGAGCAACAAACACTTTGTTCTCAGATGTATTGTAGAAGTAATACCCCTTTGTTTCCTTTGGATAGCCCACAAGGATACATTTGTCAGATTTTGGATGAAGTTTGTCTGAAATTAATCGTTTGACGTATACTTCACATCCCCAAATCTTAAGAAAAGACACATTTGGAGGCTTTCCAAACCATAATTCGTATGGAGTCTTTTCGACAGCTTTAGACGGAGCTCTATTTATAGTGAGTGCAGCTGTATTTAGTGCATGTCCCCAAAATTCTAATGGAAGTTCGGCCTGACCCATCATTGACCTGACCATGTCTAGCAAGGTTCTGTTCCTCCGTTCTGACACACCGTTCCATTGTGGTGTTCCAGGAGGAGTCAATTCTGATAGAATTCCACATTCTTTCAGATGGTCATCAAATTCATAGCTCAGATATTCACCGCCTCTATCAGACCGCAGTGCCTTGATCTTCTTGCCTAATTGATTCTCTACTTCACTCTGAAATTCCTTGAATTTGTCAAAGGATTCAGACTTATGCTTCATTAGGTAGACATAACCATACCTACTGAAGTCATCAGTGAAAGTGATAAAGTAGCTGAAACCACCTCTAGCATTTGTACTCATTGGTCCACATACATCTGTATGGATTAAACCCAATAGTTCATTTGCTCTTTCTCCAACTTTAGAGAAAGGTTGCTTTGTCATTTTGCCAAGTAAACATGATTCGCATTTACCATAATCCTCTAAGTCAAATGGTTCTAGAATTCCTTCCCTTTGAAGTCTTTCTAAGCGTTTCAAGTTTATATGGCCTAATCGACAATGCCACAGATAGGTGAGATCTGAATCATCCTTTTTGGCCTTTTTGGTATTTATGTTATATACTTGTTTGTCGTGATCTAATAAATAAAGTCCATTGACTAATCTAGCAGATCCATAAAACATCTCTTTAAAATAAAACGAACAACTATTGTCTTTTATTATAAAGGAAAATCCCTTAGCATCTAAGCAAGAAACTGAAATGATGTTTTTAGTAAGACTTGGAACATGGAAACATTCTTCCAGTTCCAAAACTAGCCCGGAGGGCAACGACAAATAGTAAGTTCCTACAGCTAATGCAGCAATCCGTGCTCCATTTCCCACTCGTAGGTCGACTTCACTCTTGCTTAACTTTCTACTTCTTCTTAGTCCCTGTGGATTGGAACATAAGTGTGAGCCACAACCTGTATCTAATACCCAAGAAGTTGAATTAGCAAGTATACAGTCTATAACGAAAATACCTGAAGATGGAACGACTGTTCCGTTCTTCTGATCTTCCTTTAGCTTCAAGCAATCTCTCTTCCAATGCCCCTTCTTCTTGCAGTAGAAGCATTCGGATTCAGAAGTGGGTTGACTGACCTTCCTCTTTGCAGATTTGGCGCCAGTTTGCTTAGTTGGGCTGGCCTTGTTGCCACCTTTCTTAGCATTCCTCTTCTTTCCAGATTTCTTGAACTTGCCCCCACGCACCATAAGCACATCCTGCTTATCACTTTTGAGCGTCTTTTCAGCGGTCTTCAGCATACCGTGAAGCTCAGTGAGCGTTTTGTCCAGACTATTCATACTGTAGTTCAGTTTGAACTGATCATACCCGCTATGAAGAGAATGGAGGATGGTGTCTATAGCCATTTCCTGAGAAAATTGCTGATCCAGCCGACTCATATTCTCAATGAGTCCAATCATTTTGAGAACATGTGGACTTACGGGCTCGCCTTTCTTAAGCTTGGTCTCAAGAATTTGCCTATGAGTCTCGAATCTTTCGACTCGAGCCAGATCTTGGAACATGTTCTTCAACTCACTGATGATTGTGAAAGCATCTGAGTTGATGAACGTTTTCTGCAGATCCGCACTCATAGTGGCGAGCATTAGACATTTCACATCCTTGTTGGCATCAATCCAACGATTGAGGGCTGCCTGAGTGATCCCGTCGCCTGGAGCTTCGGGCATCGCCTCATCTAGGACATACTCCTTTTCTTCCTGCATAAGAACTATTTGCAAGTTCCTTTGCCAGTCAAGGAAGTTTTTCCCGTTCAACTTCTCCTTTTCGAGATTTGATCGAATGTTGAATGAATTGTTGTTTGCCATATTAAAAACTACAATTGAAAAGAATAAACAAATAAATAACCATTCACAGTTTCTCTTAATAAACTTAAATTCTAGCATACATGCATAATTCAATGTTTATTAAGCATTTTATTCAAGTTATGTGTTCCGGCAGGTGTGAATAAAATGATTCCAAGATCCTAAAATCATTGAAGAACTAAGCACAGTTTGTCGACTTAATCCTAGAACATCTTAGGTAAGCAAAAGCCTTTTGCTAATAGTCTAGAAACTATTCTTGGTTGATAGGTACGTCTAAGAACTTATTAGGTAAACCTATCGAATTTGCCACGACATAAAAGGACTCCTTACTTATATCGTTGAGTTTCACCAAAACTAACATGTACTCACAATTATTTGTGTACCTTGCCCCTTTAGGACCAATAAGTAACACCTCGCTGAGCGAAAACTATTACTAGATTGATGTAAAGGATATCCAAGCAAGTGTATATTTTGGCATGGCACCTTTTAACTCAATTTTTAAGTTTGGAACTTAAGGCTCTTACTATGTTGGTTAGATTTTAAGTGAACTAAAATCCTTAATCATGCAACATAATCAAGCTTATGATCTCATGCATTTTAAGACATATTTAAAACAATAAATAACTTAAAACATGCATAAGATATTTGTGATCTAGTATGGCCCGACTTCATCTTGAAGCTTTGACTTCAAAGTCCGTCTTGAAAATCTCCGTGGGAGGCACCATTTTCTTCAAATAGGATAAGCTATAACTAATTACAACTATTTGATGGTTCGCAGACCATATTTGAATTGAAAAATAACTTTGGTACTTTAGACCAATTACATTCAAATTAATGGTACGCAGACCATATTTTCTATCCTATTTGGGCCATACTAGTCACTTCATAACCTGCAAAACAGTACATATACAATATATACCATTCACCCATTCATTATCATGAATGGCCCACATAGCTGGTTAGTAAAACACATTATGCATCACGTAAACATTTGCAGCAATTAATCAAGGTCACCAATAATCTACCAATTATTCAGTCCTTATTAATTCTAATCGAGTTGTTTTAACCTTAAGGATTTGTAGACCTAATCAAGAGTTTATGACTAAAAAGCGCTCCCACTCAAACCAATAAATTCATATGCTTTACTAATTTTAAACATAAAATTGTATTTCTAGTCTAACCGGAAACATACAAATTTAATTAAAATTTAAAGCTCATATAAATTTATAATTGAATCCAAAAATTTAATTTAATTTCAGTCGCATTTAAATTAATTCATGATTTTAATTTTAGTAAAATAATTAGAATAAATTCCATTTATTATAATTATAATATTCAAAATTAAAATCCAAGAAATTAATTCAAATTATTAATTTTAAAATTAATTAAAATTACGTGAACTGAAATTTTCAAATTAAACATTCAAAACGATCTAATCGTAACGCAAACACCCTACGCGTTGCACGCCCATGGGCCGTACGCACACAGCCATTGCTGGCCATGTGCGCGCAGCCCATGCGCTCGTAGCATAGCTGCTGCTGTCCCAACGCAAGCCTCCGCATAGCGCCCATCGCACGCGAGCTATCGCTCGCAGCGCGCGCGCGCGACATCGCTCGCTGGCGCGCGAGATCGCTCGCTGGGCGCGCAAGCTCGCTCGCTGCGCGCGCGAGCCATCGCTCGCTGGGGCGCGAGATCGCTCGCTGGCGCGCGAGATCGCTCGCTGCGCGCGCGCGAGCCATCGCTCGCTGGTGCGCGACATCGCTCGCTGGGCGGGCGACATCGCGCGCTGTGCGCGCGAGTGATGCTGTGCGCAGCGCTCGTGGCACGCGAGCTTGCGCTCGCTGCGCGCGAGGCTGCGCGCACTTGTGCGAGGCAGCGCGCGTTGTGGCGCAGCTCGCTTGCTGCCCACACGCGACTGCCTTGGCTCGCCCCTCGCCCATGCCCATACGTTCATTGCTCGTGGCACACGACACAAGGCAGGGCTGCTGCCTTGCGCTCGTGCACTACGCCCTTGCTCATTGCATTCGTGCCGCACGGGCGACGAGCTCCCTTGCTCGTCGTCGCATGCCCGCATTATACAACACCCCTTAAGGGTAACACGAAGCGTCCATTGCTTTGTGCGTGCAAGTTATATGAACGAATCGCAAGAAAATTTAAAATTTATATTTAAAATTAATGACAAATTAATAAATATTATTAATTTCATAATTTTAGGGCGAAAAATCGAAAATTTATTATCCAATTGATTTCCGATTGTTATGGATTCAAGTCTAGGTCATAAAAATTTTAAAATTTATCGTAAATTTACAATTTTTATGGTGGTTTTTAATCATAGGTTTCTAATTAAATTACAATTAATTATGAAAATCAAATTAATTCTAAATTATTCTAATTTTCAACAAATTAATCATAATTACAAATTAGATTGCATAATTAACAAGACTAGGCATTCAAACTTGTTAAACATATGCAGTAGGTCAATCAAAAATTCAAGATTTATCAACAGGAATCGCAAATATTTAATTTAACATCTTAAATTTACGAAATTTTGCATCCGAAAAACTAAAACCTTCGAAAAGTCATAGTTAGGCTTCGAATTTGAGAATTCTGGGTTCGGCAGAAAAATATTATTTTTGTCAAAATTTTAGAATGCCTTTTACATGCGGAATTGACACAAAAATCACTCAATTCGGATGAGTAATGAAGAAACTGCCGAAAAACTGCGTACATATAATTAAATAAACGCAATTTGCAATTAATTAACAATTACGAAAATTAATCACCCCTTTTAATTCTTGCAAATTTGTAATATTTAACCATGTTCATGCAATTTAGATTATGAAAATAATAAGGGGCTCGTGATACCACTGTTAGGTTATGATACATATGACATTTACATAAATCATGCGGAAACAACCATTAACCCAGGAATCATATTATTTACACATAATCATATAGCATAATTAGATGCATACTCTTTGTTGCGTGCCCTCCCTAGCTGCGCCCGAACCGAACAAGAACAAGTCTTTTAGGACTCCAAATGTCGTCCCTCCGTAGATAGTCCACAGCACGTCCGGATCCGCCTTAAGATTGACCAACTAGAATCGCCCTTAAGGTACTAGAAAATTCGGCACTTTTATGAGCAAGATGTGTTTTAATTTTCTCTCAAAAAACTCACTTTTGAATACTTTGAAACTTGTGTATAAATTATGACCCCTAGGCCTTTATTTATAGAGTTATGAAAAAGGAATCGTAATCCTAGTAGGATGCGAATTAATTGGAATTAGAATCCTACATGAATTCTATTTAATTAATTTATCCAATTAGGAATAGACATTTAATCATACACTGACTCTTGCTGATTCAGGAATCACGCATGAGCACAAACTCACACACACACGGCAGCCACAAGGACTGCCCATGCGTGCGAGCTGCAGCCCACGCAGCAAGGCCCACGCATCCGTGGCCTTGGCGCGCGCTGGGCTTGTGGCGTGCGTGCTTGCTGGGCGACGGCCTGGCTTCGTGCTGGGCCTTCGTCCGGCAGGCCTCGTCCGATGCTAATTCGTACGATACGCTTCCGATTAAATTTCCATTTCCGGAATCTATTTCCGATACGAACAATATTTAATATTTCCGATTCCGGAATTAATTTCCGTTTCGAACAAATATTTAATATTTCCGTTTCCGGAATTATTTTCCGATTCCGGCAATATTTCCGATTCTGACAATATTTCCGTTTCCGGCAATATTTTCGATTCTGGTAATATTTCCATTTCCAATAATATTTTCCGATACGTACCATGTTTCCGTTTCCGGCAACATCTACGACTTGGATAATATTCATATTTCCGATACGATCCATATTTCCGTTTCCGGCAATATCATCGTTTCCGGAGTATTCATTTCTTGCCTGTGACGATCTTAGCTCCCACTGAAACCAAGATCCGTCGGTTCCGAATATTCATAGATGGAGTATTTAATGCCATTAAATACTTGATCCGTTTACGTACTATTTGTGTGACCCTACGGGTTCAGTCAAGAGTAAGCTGTGGATTAATATCATTAATTCCACTTGAACTGAAGTGGCCTCTAGCTAGGCATTCAGCTCACTTGATCTCACTGAATTATTAACTTGTTAATTAATACTGAACCGCATTTATTAGACTTAACATAGAATGCATACTTGGACCAAGGGCATTATTTCCTTCAGTTCTGTTTCTTGAACTATGTGGACATGGCAATGTCATAATCATTTGCATAGATACTTACTTTGGGAAGACTAGTATCGGACAAGACCTATGAAACTTTACTGTAAGAGATGAAAATCTGTCATAAGTAAATTTCATTAAAATTATTAGACACTAAATCCTCAATACCTGAGTGATTTGAGATTACTTGTTTGAGAACTGGTTGCTTTGACGTTGACCAACCGTCGCACCGTAAAAGGAGGCTATAAAGGCAACGCTCAGGTAATCACCTATCAAACGAAGTCTAATCTCAAGATCGCAAGATTGGGATTGTCCTCCCATAAATCGGGATGAGATGCTTAAAAGTTGTACAAGGCCACTCGGAGAGCTAGAAACTGTGAAATGCATGGCCGTGCTCAGATGAATCATAGGCTATGATTATCTGTTTATTTGATCAGTTGAACTCTGAAACCGAGAAACACCTCTGGACATAATAAGGATGACAACTCTTACCTTATGTTCAAGAGCAAGCATCGAGCGACAAAGGAATTAGGAAATGCACACTTGTCCCTAAGGACAAGTGGGAGACTGAAGGAAATAATGCCCTTGGTCCAAGTATGCATTCTATGTTAAGTCTAATAAATGCGGTTCAGTATTAATTAACAAGTTAATAATTCAGTGAGATCAAGTGAGCTGAATGCCTAGCTAGAGGCCGCTTCAGTTCAAGTGGAATTAATGATATTAATCCACAGCTTACTCTTGACTGAACCCGTAGGGTCACACAAATAGTACGTAAACGGATCAAGTATTTAATGGCATTAGATACTCCATCTATGGATATTCGGAATCGACGGATCTTGGTTTCAGTGGGAGCTGAGATCGTCACAGGCAAGAAATGAATACTCCGGAAACGATGATATTGCCGGAAACGGAAATATGGATCGTATCGGAAATATAAATATTATCCAAGTCGTAGATGTTGCCGGAAACGGATACATGGTACGTATCGGAAAATATTATCGGAAATGGAAATATTGCCAGAATCGGAAATATTGCCGAAAACGAAAATATTGTCAGAATCGGAAATATTATCGGAATCGGAAAATAATTCCGGAAACGGAAATATTAAATATTTGTTCGAAACGGAAATTGATTCCGGAATCGGAAATATTAAATATTGTTCGTATCGGAAATGAATTCCGGAATCGGGAATTTAATCGGAAGCGTATCGTACGAATTAGCATCGGACGAGGCCCGCTAGACGAAGGCCCAGCACGAAGCCAGGCCGTCGCCCAGCGAGCCAACGCACACCAGCGCACGCCAAGCCTCGACCAGGCCCAGCGCAAGGCCAGGCCCAGCCAAGGCCTTGGGCGCGCGCGCGCAGAGCGCAGCAATGGGCCGAGCGCTGTGCGCCTAGCGTGGGCCGCAAGGCTTGCGCGGGTGTACGGTGCTCGTGCATTGCGTGTGCAGGAATCCTGAAGTAATCAGAATTCGAAGTGTGATTAAATCCTAAAACTATTTGATAATGATTATTTAATTAGAGTCCTAGTAGGGTTATAATTAAATAAATTAGTATCCTAATAGGATTCCAAAACCCTTTCCATAACTCTATAAATACGTGCCTAGGGTCACATATTTTAGGAGATTATTCAAGTATTCAAAGTGAGTTTTTGAGAGAAAATTCAGACACATTCCTTGACTATAAGTGCCGAAAATCTTTAGTACCTTAAGGGCGATTCTAGTTGGTCAATCTTAAGGCGGATCCGGACGTGCTGTGGACTATCTACGGAGGGACGACACTTGGAGTCCTAAAGACTTGTTCTTGTTCGGTTCGGGCGCAGCTAGGGAAGGCACGCAACAAAGAGTATGCATCTAAACTATGCTATATGATTATGTGTAAATAATATGTATTCCTGGCTAAATGGTTTTTCCGCATGATTTATGAATTGTCATATGTATCATAACCTAACAGTACCGTGGCGGTAGATGAATAATGAAGTTGTAGGGGAATACAGTTAAACATAATAACATGTGCGGAACAATCCCCAAAGCCAGGAAACATGTATAAAGCACAGATTAAGCAAACTTACATTCGAAGCGTGTTTTCCACAATAATCTGTCAACGAACACGAACAAAGAACTCCACTTGTCGTTCCTCTACTTGGTTCACCGACACGATCAAATCCGTCTTGATTATCGTAGCTTAGACAATCGATCAAGAGATTTGCTTTTTGGGATGAACACACTATGGAGGCACAGAGAGAATTAGGGTTCTCTGTTTTCTCCTAGGGTTGTGTGTAATCTGAATTGTGATTTCCTTAGTTGGAAAATAGGTCATAAGGTTATTTACATAACCTTACTAACCGACCAAGCCATAAGGCAAGCCCGCGCAGCATCTCACGGACACGCACAGCGAGCTGGGCCGTGGGCCGTGCTGCTGCTGCTGTGTCGTGGTCTTGGCCCGCGCGCGCACACAGTTGCTCGGCCATGGGCCAGCGTTGTTGTGTCGCCTTGCTTGCTTGCCTAGTGCGCGCGCCCATGGGCCTTGAGTGCTTCGTGCACTCGGCTCGTGGGCCGCTCCTCGTATCCGCGTTTAATATATTTCCGATATATTATTTATCGTTTCGTATACGACGAATCACCGTCGTACAATACGATTTATTCGTTTCTCCTAGCTTACGAATATTCGCGATACGATATACGATTCCGATGCAAGGTCGTATCGTATAATACGTTTCCAACTTAAATCCCGAAAAGCTATTAAATGAATTTCCGATTCATTTAATCCGGTGATCTGTTACGTGTCATTGGTGTGACCTTGTAGGTTCAGTCAAGAGTAAGTTGTGAGTTCAATATCCATTAGAACTCACTGATCGGAAGCATTGCTCCAGCTAGCTGTTCCGATCACTTGATCTCACTGAATTAATTGTTCGCAATTAATCTGAACCTTGGTATTAGACTTAATGCACCTTGGGTGAAGGACATATTTCCTTCAATCTCCCACTTGTTATTCAGACAAGTGTGTATCCACATTCCTTTGTCGCTTAGTGTTACTTACTGAACATAAGGTAAGATCCAAGCCATCCTTATTAGGTCCAGAAGTGTTTCTCGGATTACAGAGTTCAACTGTCAAACTTTTGCAGAAGGTTAAGCCTAACCATTCTGAGCACGGCCATGCATTTTACAGTATCTAACTCTCCGAGAGGCCTTGTTACACAACAACACCATATCCTATCAAAGATAGGAGGACAATCCATTCTTGCAATCTATGAATACTCACTTTGATTCAAAGTACGCCCAATAACTGCTTTTATAGCCTCCTTTTACGGTGCAACGTTTAGCTAGTATCAAAGCGAACTAATTCTCAAACGAGCAGACATAATAGCTCATGTTCTGAGGAACGGTTTCTAATCACCATTAATGAGAACTACCTATGACATGACTTTAATCTCTTAAAGTGTTCTCATGGTCAATCCGATACAAGATCCAATAAGTATCTATGCAAAAGATTCTGACATCCAGTCACTCTAGTTCAAGAAACAGAACTAAGTAATCTACTTGCAATCTAATCTTCATTAGTCATTGGTCGTCCACCTTTCAATGACCTGGATTAGGGATCCTTTGTGACTTCAATATTCAAGTTCACTTATGGGTGTTTCTTTGCCAAAGAATCCATCTTGACATCCCATTTGAATGATTTGAATCACATGGACTTATCATTTAATTCTAAACCACAATTAAATGAATATGAAATAATAAATTTCATAAATATGAAATGGTTAAACCAATTGTTTTAAACATAGATCTAACAGATGTTCTAAAACAATACTTAGAAAATCAAAGCCATTTTCCAATATGCTTGATTCCCATGGTTGCTACATGTGCGTTGTGTTTCACTTGTGGCAACGGTTTAGTCAATGGATCCGCGACGTTGTCGTCATTTCCAACCTTGCAAATCTCGATTTCCTTTCTTTCAACGATCTCTCGAAGTATATGAAATCGCCGCAGTACGTGCTTGGACTTCGGGTGGCTCCTAGACTCCTTTGCCTGGGCAATGGCTCCGCTATTGTCACAATACAAAGCCACTGGTCCTTTAATGGAGGGGACAACACCAAGTTCTTCGATGAACTTCTGAATCCAAACAGCTTCCTTTGCTGCTTCTGAGGCAGCAATGTACTCGGCTTCAGTTGTAGAATCCGCAATAGTGCTTTGCTTAGCACTTTTCCAGCTTACTGCTCCGCCGTTGAGGTAGAACACAAACCCAGACTGTGATCTGAAATCATCTATGTCGGTTTGAAAGCTTGCGTCCGTATAGACCTTAACAATCAACTCATCTGTACCACCATAAACCAGAAACTGATCCTTAGTCCTTTTCAGGTACTTTAGGATGTTCTTGGCAGCAGTCCAATGCGCCTCACCTGGTTCTGACTGATACCTGCTCGTTGCACTGAGTGCGAACGAAACATCCAGCCTTGTACAAATCATAGCATACATGATGGATCCAATAGCCGAAGCGTATGGAATTCCACTCATCTTTCTACGCTCATCAGATGTTTTGGGACACTGATTCTTGCTTAGATATACGCCATGTGACATGGGTAGATGGCCTCTCTTGGCTTCCATCATATTGAACCTAGCTAGCACTTTGTCAATGTAAGTGCTTTGGCTTAGTCCAATCATCCTCTTAGATCTATCCCTATAGATCTTGATGCCCAATATGTACTGTGCCTCTCCTAAGTCCTTCATTGAAAAACACTTCCCGAGCCAAGTCTTTACAGACTCCAACATAGGAATGTCGTTTCCAATAAGCAGTATGTCGTCAACATACAAGACTAGGAATGAAATTTTACTCCCAGTGACCTTCTTGTATACACAAGATTCGTCCTGATTCTTGATGAAGCCAAACTTATTGACTGCTTCATCAAATCGTTTATTCCAACTCCTTGATGCCTGCTTTAGTCCGTAGATGGACTTCTTAAGCTTGCATACCTTTCCTTGGTTCTTTTGATCGACAAAACCCTCCGGCTGTGTCATGAACACAGTCTCTTCAAGAACACCGTTCAAGAAGGCAGTTTTGACATCCATTTGCCATATTTCATAGTCATGAAAAGCGGCAATCGCAAGGATTATCCGAATAGACTTGAGCATCGCGACTGGAGAAAAGGTTTCATCGTAGTCAACGCCGTGAACTTGCCTGTAACCTTTTGCTACCAATCTAGCCTTGTATATGTATACAATTCCATCTTTGTCTTTCTTCAATTTGAAGACCCATTTGCATCCGATAGGTGTGAACCCATCCGGCAAATCAACCAAATCCCATACTTGATTTTCAGACATGGAGTCTATTTCAGATTGCATGGCCTCTAACCATTTAATGGAGCTTGGGCTCGTCATAGCTTGCTTGTAAGTCAAAGGTTCATCACTATCCAATATGAGAACGTCTAAGTTTTCTGTCAAGAGGACGCCTGTCCATCTGTCCGGCTGAAAAATAATTCTATTTGACCTACGAGGGGCAACAACGTTTTGAGGAACTACTCCCACTGGCTCTTCTAAAGACCTTGGAGGTTCATCAACTTGAACTGCTTCTAAAGAGTTCTGAGTTCGTTTTTCGTCTCGAATCTCTTCGAGGTCTATTATTCTCCCACTTGTCAATTTGGAAATATGATTTCTTTCCAAAAAGACACCGTCACGAGCAACGAATACCTTGTTGTCTGACTTGTTGTAGAAGTAATACCCCATAGTTTCTTTTGGATACCCAACGAAGAAACATTTGTCAGATTTAGGTTGTAGCTTGTCCGAAATTAATCGCTTGACATATGCTTCGCAATCCCAAATCTTCAGAAAAGACAACTTTGGAAGTTTCCCAGTCCATAATTCGTATGGAGTCTTTTCAACAGCTTTTGACGGAGCACGATTCAGTGTGAGTGCTGCAGTTTGCAACGCATGTCCCCAGAACTGTAAAGGAAGTTCGGCCTGACCCATCATTGACCTGACCATATCGAGTAAGGTCCTATTTCTCCGTTCCGACACTCCATTACATTGAGGTTTCCCCGGAGCAGTCAATTCAGAAAGAATACCGCATTCTTTTAGATGGTCATCAAACTCGTGGCTAAGATATTCACCTCCTCGATCCGATCTTAGAGCTTTGATTTTCTTGCCATGTTGATTCTCTACTTCATTTTGAAATTCTCGGAATTTCTCAAACGATTCAGACTTGTGCTTCATTAAGTAAATATAGCCATATCTACTGAAGTCGTCCGTAAACGTTATGAAATAGCTGAACTCACCTCTAGCTTTCGTACTCATAGGCCCACATACGTCCGTATGTATTAGCCCTAGTAGTTCGCTTGCTCTTTCTCCCACCTTTGAGAAAGGTTTCTTTGTCATTTTGCCAAGTAAACAAGATTCGCATTGATCAATCTTCTCTAAGTCGAATGATTCTAGAATTCCTTTCCGTTGAAGTAATTCCATGCGCTTTATGTTTATATGGCCTAATCGACAATGCCACAGAAATGTGAGATTCGAATCACCAGTTTTAGCCTTTGTGGTATTTATGTTATAAATGTGTTTGCTCGTATCTAGCACGTAAAGACCGTTTTCTTGTTGTGCTGAACCATAAAACATTCCATTCAAAGCAAAAGAACAACTATTGTCTTTAAATTGAAAACTAAAACCTTTAGAATCCAAACTTGAAACGGAAATGATGTTTTTGGTGATACTAGGAACATAGTAACAGTTTTCTAGTTCCAAAACAAACCCACTAGGCAAAGAAATAAAATAAGATCCTACGGCTAATGCAGCAATCTGTGCTCCATTTCCCACGCGTAGATCCATCTCGCCTTTATCCAGCTTTCTACTTCTCCTTAGTCCCTGTGGATTGGAACATAAGTGTGAGCCACAACCAGTATCTAATACCCAAGAAGTAGAATTAGCTAGATTACAATGTATAACATATATACCTGAAGGAGAAGCAACGTTTCCGTCCTTCTTCTCTTCCTTTAGTTTGGGGCAATCTCGCTTGTAATGATCAATTTCATTACAATTGAAGCATTGCGATGTGGAAGGAGAAGCATTCCTCTTCATCTTGCTCTTAGAAGGCGCCAGATGCCCTCCGGGAGTGGACGAAGATGCAGCCTTGCTTTTCTTCCCCTTGCCTATTTTCTTGAATTTAGTGCACCTCACATTCAAAGGGTCTTGATTGAACTTAAGGATTTTCTCGCATTTCATGAGTAATTCCACAAGTTCAGAGAATGTGCTCTCTTTCTGATGAAAGAGATAGTGCATCTTAAAACCCTCATAATCCTTATGGAGAGAATTCAGCACTAGTGCAATAGCTACCGACTCTTTGATGGAACCACCAAGTCTCTCAATTGTGAAAAATAATCCAGACATCATATCCACATGAGACCGAATTGATGTGTTTTTGTCCATCTTGACAGAGTAGATGCGCCTTTGTGCCTCCAGAAGTTCGACTTCTAGGCACGACTTGTTAGGTTATGATACATATGACATTACATAGATCATGCGGAAACAACCATTAACCCAGGACAACATATTATTTACACATAATCATATAGCATAATTTAGATGCATACTCTTTGTTGCGTGCCCTCCCTAGCTGCGCCCGAACCGAACAAGAACAAGTCTTTTAGGACTCCAAGTGTCGTCCCTCCGTAGATAGTCCACAGCACGTCCGGATCCGCCTTAAGATTGACCAACTAGAATCGCCCTTAAGGTACTAGAAAATTTCGGCACTTTTGAGCAAGATGTGTGTTTGATTTTCTCTCAAAAAACTCACTTTTGAATACTTTGAAACTTGTGTATAAATTATGACCCCTAGGCCTTTATTTATAGAGTTATGGAAAAGGAATCGTAATCCTAGTAGGATACGAATTAATTGAAATTAGAATCCTACATGAATTCTATTTAATTAATTTATCCAATTAGGAATAGTAATTTAATCATACACTGACTCTTGCAGATTCAGGAATCACGCATGAGCACAAACTCACACACACACGGCAGCCACAAGGGCTGCCCATGCGCGTGCGAGCAGCAGCCCGCGCAGCACGGCCCACGCATCCGTGGCCCTTGGCGCGCGCTGGGCTTGTGGCGTGCGTGCTTGCTGGGCGATGGCCCGGCTTCGTGCTGGGCCTTCGTCCGGCAGGCCTCGTCCGATGCTAATTCGTACGATACGCTTCCGATTAAATTTCCATTTCCGGAATCTATTTCCGATACGAACAATATTTAATATTTCCGATTCCGGAATTAATTTCCGTTTCGAACAAATATTTAATATTTCCGTTTCCGGAATTATTTTCCGATTCCGGTAATATTTCCGATTCTGACAATATTTCCGTTTCCGGCAATA
Source organism: Spinacia oleracea (assembly GCF_020520425.1). Lineage (NCBI taxonomy): Eukaryota > Viridiplantae > Streptophyta > Magnoliopsida > Caryophyllales > Amaranthaceae > Spinacia > Spinacia oleracea. The sequence goes on from NC_079488.1 coordinate 417,275, forward strand.
TTTCCGATTCTGGTAATATTTCCATTTCCAATAATATTTTCCGATACGTACCATGTTTCCGTTTCCGGCAACATCTACGACTTGGATAATATTCATATTTCCGACACGATCCATATTTCCGTTTCCGGCAATATCATCGTTTCCGGAGTATTCATTTCTTGCCTGTGACGATCTTAGCTCCCACTGAAACCAAGATCCGTCGGTTCCGAATATTCATAGATGGAGTATTTAATGCCATTAAATACTTGATCCGTTTACGTACTATTTGTGTGACCCTACGGGTTCAGTCAAGAGTAAGCTGTGGATTAATATCATTAATTCCACTTGAACTGAAGCGGCCTCTAGCTAGGCATTCAGCTCACTTGATCTCACTGAATTATTAACTTGTTAATTAATACTGAACCGCATTTATTAGACTTAACATAGAATGCATACTTGGACCAAGGGCATTATTTCCTTCAGTCTCCCACTTGTCCTTAGGGACAAGTGTGCATTTCCTAATTCCTTTGTCGCTCGATGCTTGCTCTTGAACATAAGGTAAGAGTTGTCATCCTTATTATGTCCAGAGGTGTTCCTCGGTTTCAGAGTTCAACTGATCAAATATAACAGATAATCATAGCCTATGATTCATCCGAGCACGGCCATGCATTTCACAGTTTCTAGCTCTCCGAGTGGCCTTGTACAACTTTTAAGCATCTCATCCCGATTTATGGGAGGACAATCCCAATCTTGCGATCTTGAGTTTAGACTTCGTTTGATAGGTGATTACCTGAGCGTTGCCTTTATAGCCTCCTTTTACGGTGCGACGGTTGGTCAACGTCAAAGCAACCAGTTCTCAAACAAGTAATCTCAAATCACTCAGGTATTGAGGATTTAGTGTCTAATAATTTAATGAAATTTACTTATGACAGACTTTCATCTCTTACAGTAAAGTTTCATAGGTCTTGTCCGATACTAGTCTTCCCAAAGTAAGTATCTATGCAAATGATTATGACATTGCCATGTCCACATAGTTCAAGAAACAGAACTACTAGTCATCTTGCATTCTAATCGTCTAACGTTTTCTATGCGTCCAATTTTATAGAAAACTCCGATTAGGGACCATTTTCAACCTTTGACATTCAAGTTCACTTGATAGACATTTCTTAGTCACAGGACTGGTCCTGACAGTCTATCTTGAATATATCGTCAAGTTGAAGGGACTCATCATTTAATAAACCACAAATTAAATGGAAAAATGAATTCCTTTCATTTATTGTGAATGATTAACCAATAATGTTTTACAAAGATTTAAACTCTAAAACTTTAAAACATTAAACAGAGACATCAAAGCCATTCTCCAATATGCTTGATTCCCATAGCTGCAGTGTGCGAGTTGTGCTTCGCTTGCGGCAGAGGTTTAGTTAATGGATCTGATATGTTGTCATCAGTTCCAATTTTGCTTATCTCGACTTCTTTTCTTTCAACGAACTCTCGTAGAAGGTGAAATCTACGAAGTACATGCTTGACTCTCTGGTGGTGTCTAGGCTCTTTTGCCTGTGTAATAGCTCCGTTATTATCACAATACAGGGCTATTGGTCCTTTAATGGAGGGGACTACACCAAGTTCTCCTATGAACTTCCTTAGCCATATAGCTTCCTTTGCTGCTTCATGTGCAGCAATGTACTCCGCTTCAGTTGTAGAATCCGCAATGGTGCTTTGCTTAGCACTTTTCCAGCTTACTGCTCCTCCGTTGAGGCAGAAGACAAACCCAGACTGTGATCTGAAATCATCTTTGTCGGTTTGGAAACTTGCGTCCGTATAGCCTTTAACAATTAATTCATCATCTCCACCATAGACCAGGAAGTCATCTTTGTGCCTTTTCAGGTACTTCAGAATGTTCTTGGCAGCAGTCCAATGTGCCTCTCCTGGGTCTGACTGGTATCTGCTCGTAGCACTGAGTGCGTACGCAACATCCGGGCGTGTACATATCATAGCATACATTATTGAACCAATCAATGATGCATATGGAATCCCACTCATTCGTCTACGCTCATCAAGTGTTTTTGGGCACTGAGTCTTGCTTAGAGTCATTCCATGAGACATGGGTAGGTAGCCTCGCTTGGAGTCCGCCATCTTGAACCTATCAAGCACCTTATTGATATAAGTGCTTTGACTAAGTCCAATCATCCTTTTAGATCTATCTCTGTAAATCTTGATGCCCAATATGTACTGTGCTTCTCCTAGATCCTTCATCGAAAAACATTTCCCAAGCCAAATCTTGACAGAGTTCAACATAGGAATGTCATTTCCGATAAGCAATATGTCGTCGACATATAATACTAGGAAAGCAATTTTGCTCCCACTGACCTTCTTGTATACACAAGATTCGTCTGCGTTCTTGATGAAACCAAAGTCACTGACTGCTTCATCAAAACGTATATTCCAGCTCCTGGATGCCTGCTTCAATCCGTAGATTGACTTCTTTAGCTTGCATACCTTTTTAGAATTCTTTGGATCCTCAAAACCTTCAGGCTGTGTCATAAACACAGTTTCTGTTAAAACGCCGTTTAAGAAAGCAGTTTTGACATCCATCTGCCATATTTTGTAATCGTAATATGCAGCGATTGCTAACATTATTCGAATAGACTTTAGCATTGCAACTGGTGAAAAGGTTTCATCGTAATCCACACCGTGGACTTGCCTGTAACCTTTTGCAACCAATCTAGCTTTGAAAACTTCAAGTTTCCCATCCTTGTCCTTTTTCAGTTTGAAAACCCATTTGCTTCCAATGGCTTGGTAGCCATCTGGCAAATCAACCAAATCCCATACTTGGTTTTCAGACATGGAGTCTAATTCAGATTGCATGGCTTCTTGCCACTGCTTGGAGCTAGGGCTCGTCATAGCTTGCTTGTAAGTCGCAGGTTCATCACTTTCAAGTAATAGAACGTCATAGCTCTCGTTCGTCAAAATACCTAAGTACCTTTCCGGTTGAGATCTATATCTTTGCGATCTACGCGGGGTAACATTTCTAGATTGACCATGATTCTCACCAGATTCTTCTAAAGATCTCTGAGTTTCATCCTGAATGTCATCTTGAGCATTCTCTAGAGTTTGTTGTTCGACTCGAATTTCTTCGAGGTCTACTTTTCTCCCACTTGTCATTTTGGAAATGTGATCCTTCTCCAAAAAGACACCATCTCGAGCAACAAACACTTTGTTCTCAGATGTATTGTAGAAGTAATACCCCTTTGTTTCCTTTGGATAGCCCACAAGGATACATTTGTCAGATTTTGGATGAAGTTTGTCTGAAATTAATCGTTTGACGTATACTTCACATCCCCAAATCTTAAGAAAAGACACATTTGGAGGTTTTCCAAACCAAAATTCGTATGGAGTCTTTTCGACAGCCTTAGACGGAGCTCTATTTATAGTGAGTGCAGCTGTATTTAGTGCATGTCCCCAAAATTCTAATGGAAGTTCGGCCTGACCCATCATTGACCTGACCATGTCTAGCAAGGTTCTGTTCCTCCGTTCTGACACACCGTTCCATTGTGGTGTTCCAGGAGGAGTCAATTCTGATAGAATTCCACATTCTTTCAGATGGTCATCAAATTCATAGCTCAGATATTCACCGCCTCTATCAGACCGCAGTGCCTTAATCTTCTTGCCTAATTGATTCTCTACTTCACTCTGAAATTCCTTGAATTTGTCAAAGGATTCAGACTTATGCTTCATTAGGTAGACTTCACCATACCTACTGAAGTCATCAGTGAAAGTGATAAAGTAGCTGAAACCACCTCTAGCATTTGTACTCATTGGTCCACATACATCTGTATGGATTAAACCCAATAGTTCATTTGCTCTTTCTCCAACTTTAGAGAAAGGTTGCTTTGTCATTTTGCCAAGTAAACATGATTCGCATTTACCATAATCCTCTAAGTCAAATGGTTCTAGAATTCCTTCCCTTTGAAGTCTTTCTAAGCGTTTCAAGTTTATATGGCCTAATCGACAATGCCACAGATAGGTGAGATCTGAATCATCCTTTTTGGCCTTTTTGGTATTTATGTTATATACTTGTTTGTCGTGATCTAATAAATAAAGTCCATTGACTAATCTAGCAGATCCATAAAACATCTCTTTAAAATAAAACGAACAACTATTGTCTTTTATTATAAAGGAAAATCCCTTAGCATCTAAGCAAGAAACTGAAATGATGTTTTTAGTAAGACTTGGAACATGGAAACATTCTTCCAGTTCCAAAACTAGCCCGGAGGGCAACGACAAATAGTAAGTTCCTACAGCTAATGCAGCAATCCGTGCTCCATTTCCCACTCGTAGGTCGACTTCACCCTTGCTTAACTTTCTACTTCTTCTTAGTCCCTGTGGATTGGAACATAAGTGTGAGCCACAACCTGTATCTAATACCCAAGAAGTTGAATTAGCAAGTATACAGTCTATAACGAAAATACCTGAAGATGGAACGACTGTTCCGTTCTTCTGATCTTCCTTTAGCTTCAAGCAATCTCTCTTCCAATGCCCTTTCTTCTTGCAGTAGAAGCATTCGGATTCAGAAGTGGGTTGACTGACCTTCCTCTTTGCAGATTTGGCGCCAGTTTGCTTAGTTGGGCTGGCCTTGTTGCCACCTTTCTTAGCATTCCTCTTCTTTCCAGATTTCTTGAACTTGCCCCCACGCACCATAAGCACATCCTGCTTATCACTTTTGAGCGTCTTTTCAGCGGTTTTCAGCATACCGTGAAGCTCAGTGAGCGTTTTGTCCAGACTATTCATACTGTAGTTCAGTTTGAACTGATCATACCCGCTATGAAGAGAATGGAGGATGGTGTCTATAGCCATTTCCTGAGAAAATTGCTGATTCAGCCGACTCATATTCTCAATGAGTCCAATCATTTTGAGAACATGTGGACTTACGGGCTCGCCTTTCTTAAGCTTGGTCTCAAGAATTTGCCTATGAGTCTCGAATCTTTCGACTCGAGCCAGATCTTGGAACATGTTCTTCAACTCACTGATGATTGTGAAAGCATCTGAGTTGATGAACGTTTTCTGCAGATCCGCACTCATGGTGGCGAGCATTAGACATTTCACATCCTTGTTGGCATCAATCCAACGATTGAGGGCAGCCTGAGTGACCCCGTCGCCAGGAGCTTCGGGCATCGCCTCATCCAGGACATACTCCTTTTCTTCCTGCATAAGAACTATTTGCAAGTTCCTTTGCCAGTCAAGGAAGTTTTTCCCGTTCAACTTCTCCTTTTCGAGAATTGATCGAATGTTGAATGAATTGTTGTTTGCCATATTAAAAACTACAATTGAAAAGAATAAACAAATAAATAACCATTCACAGTTTCTCTTAATAAACTTAAATTCTAGCATTCATGCATAATTCAATGTTTATTAAGCATTTTATTCAAGTTATGTGTTCCGGCAGGTGTGAATAAAATGATTCCAAGATCCTAAAATCATTGAAGAACTAAGCACAGTTTGTCGACTTAATCCTAGAACATCTTAGGTAAGCAAAAGCCTTTTGCTAATAGTCTAGAAACTATTCTTGGTTGATAGGTACGTCTAAGAACTTATTAGGTAAACCTATCGAATTTGCCACGACATAAAAGGACTCCTTACTTATATCGTTGAGTTTCACCAAAACTAACATGTACTCACAATTATTTGTGTACCTTGCCCCTTTAGGACCAATAAGTAACACCTCGCTGAGCGAAAACTATTACTAGATTGATGTAAAGGATATCCAAGCAAGTGTATATTTTGGCATGGCACCTTTTAACTCAATTTTTAAGTTTGGAACTTAAGGCTCTTACTATGTTGGTTAGATTTTAAGTGAACTAAAATCCTTAATCATGCAACATAATCAAGCTTTTGATCTCATGCATTTTAAGACATATTTAAAGCAATAAATAACTTAAAACATGCATAAGATATTTGTGATCTAGTATGGCCCGACTTCATCTTGAAGCTTTGACTTCAAAGTCCGTCTTGAAAATCTCCGTGGGAGGCACCATTTTCTTCAAATAGGATAAGCTATAACTAATTACAACTATTTGATGGTTCGCAGACCATATTTGAATTGAAAAATAACTTTGGTACTTTAGACCAATTACATTCAAATTAATGGTACGCAGACCATATTTTCTATCCTATTTGGGCCATACTAGTCACTTCATAACCTGCAAAACAGTACATATACAATATATACCATTCACCCATTCATTATCATGAATGGCCCACATAGCTGGTTAGTAAAACACATTATGCATCACGTAAACATTTGCAGCAATTAATCAAGGGCACCAATAATCTACCAATTATTCAGTCCTTATTAATTCTAATCGAGTTGTTTTAACCTTAAGGATTTGTAGACCTAATCAAGAGTTTATGACTAAAAAGCGCTCCCACTCAAACCAATAAATTCATATGCTTTACTAATTTTAAACATAAAATTGTATTTCTAGTCTAACCGGAAACATACAAATTTAATTAAAATTTAAAGCTCATATAAATTTATAATTGAATCCAAAAATTTAATTTAATTTCAGTCGCATTTAAATTAATTCATGATTTTAATTTTAGTAAAATAATTAGAATAAATTCCATTTATTATAATTATAATATTCAAAATTAAAATCCAAGAAATTAATTCAAATTATTAATTTTAAAATTAATTAAAATTACGTGAACTGAAATTTTCAAATTAAACATTCAAAACGATCTAATCGTAACGCAAACACCTTACGCGTTGCACGCCCATGGGCCGCACGCACACAGCCATTGCTGGCCATGTGCGCGCAGCCCATGCGCTCGTCGCATAGCTGCTGCTGTCCTATCGCAAGCCTCCGCACAGCGCCCCATCGCACGCGAGCTATCGCTCGCAGTGCGCGCGCGAGATCGCTCGCTGGGCGCGCTGGCTCGCTCGCTGTGCGCGCGAGCCATCGCTCGCTGGGGCGCGACATCGCTCGCTGGGCGAGCGACATCGCGCGCTGCGCGCGCGAGGCATCGCTCGCTGGCGCGAGCCATCGCTCGCTGGTGCGCGACATCGCTCGCTGGGCGCGCGACATCGCGCGCTGTGCGCGCGAGTAGTGCTGGGCGCAGCGCTCGTGGCACGCGAGCTTGCGCTCGCTGCGCGCGAGGCTGCGCGCTCTTGTGCGAGGCAGCGCGCGTTGTGGCGCAGCTCGCTTGCTGCCCACACGCGACTGCCTTGGCTCGCCCTTCGCCCACGCCCATTCGTTCATTGCTCGTGGCACACGACACAAGGCAGGGCTGCTGCCTTGTGCTCGTGCACTACGCCCTTGCTCATTGCATTCGTGCCGCACGGGCGACGAGCTCCCTTGCTCGTCGTCGCATGCCCGCATTATACAACACCCCTTAAGGGTAACACGAAGCGTCCATTGCTTCGTGCGTGCAAGTTATTTGAACGAATCGCATAAAAATTTAAAATTTATATTTAAAATTAATGACAAATTAATAAATATTATTAATTTCATAATTTTAGGGCGAAAAAATCGAAAATTTATTATTCAATTGATTTCCGATTGTTATGGATTCAAGTCTAGGTCATAAAAATTTAAAATTTATCGTAAATTTACAATTTTTATGGTGGTTTTTAATCATAGGTTTCTAATTAAATTACAACTAATTATGAAAATCAAATTAATTCTAAATTATTCTAATTTTCAACAAATTAATCATAATTACAAATTAGATTGCATAATTAACAAGACTAGGCATTCAAACTTGTTAAACATATGCAGTAGGTCAATCAAAAATTCAAGATTTATCAACAGGAATAGCAAATATTTAATTTAACATCTTAAATTTACGAAATTTTGCATTCGAAAAACTAAAACCTTCGAAAAGTCATAGTTAGGCTTCGAATTTGAGAATTCTGGGTTCGGCATGCGGAATTGACACAAAAATCACTCAATTCGGATGAGTAATGAAGAAACTGCCGAAAAACTGCGTACATATAATTAAATAAACGCAATTTGCAATTAATTAACAATTACGAAAATTAATCACCCCTTTTAATTCTTGCAAATTTGTAATATTTAACCATGTTCATGCAATTTAGATTATGAAAATAATAAGGGGCTCGTGATACCACTGTTAGGTTATGATACATATGACATTACATAGATCATGCGGAAACAACCATTAACCCAGGACAACATATTATTTACACATAATCATATAGCATAATTTAGATGCATACTCTTTGTTGCGTGCCCTCCCTAGCTGCGCCCGAACCGAACAAGAACAAGTCTTTTAGGACTCCAAGTGTCGTCCCTCCGTAGATAGTCCACAGCACGTCCGGATCCGCCTTAAGATTGACCAACTAGAATCGCCCTTAAGGTACTAGAAAATTTCGGCACTTTTGAGCAAGATGTGTGTTTGATTTTCTCTCAAAAAACTCACTTTTGAATACTTTGAAACTTGTGTATAAATTATGACCCCTAGGCCTTTATTTATAGAGTTATGGAAAAGGAATCGTAATCCTAGTAGGATACGAATTAATTGAAATTAGAATCCTACATGAATTCTATTTAATTAATTTATCCAATTAGGAATAGTAATTTAATCATACACTGACTCTTGCAGATTCAGGAATCACGCATGAGCACAAACTCACACACACACGGCAGCCACAAGGGCTGCCCATGCGCGTGCGAGCAGCAGCCCGCGCAGCACGGCCCACGCATCCGTGGCCCTTGGCGCGCGCTGGGCTTGTGGCGTGCGTGCTTGCTGGGCGATGGCCCGGCTTCGTGCTGGGCCTTCGTCCGGCAGGCCTCGTCCGATGCTAATTCGTACGATACGCTTCCGATTAAATTTCCATTTCCGGAATCTATTTCCGATACGAACAATATTTAATATTTCCGATTCCGGAATTAATTTCCGTTTCGAACAAATATTTAATATTTCCGTTTCCGGAATTATTTTCCGATTCCGGTAATATTTCCGATTCTGACAATATTTCCGTTTCCGGCAATATTTCCGATTCTGGTAATATTTCCATTTCCAATAATATTTTCCGATACGTACCATGTTTCCGTTTCCGGCAACATCTACGACTTGGATAATATTCATATTTCCGACACGATCCTTATTTCCGTTTCCGGCAATATCATCGTTTCCGGAGTATTCATTTCTTGCCTGTGACGATCTTAGCTCCCACTGAAACCAAGATCCGTCGGTTCCGAATATTCATAGATGGAGTATTTAATGCCATTAAATACTTGATCCGTTTACGTACTATTTGTGTGACCCTACGGGTTCAGTCAAGAGTAAGCTGTGGATTAATATCATTAATTCCACTTGAACTGAAGCGGCCTCTAGCTAGGCATTCAGCTCACTTGATCTCACTGAATTATTAACTTGTTAATTAATACTGAACCGCATTTATTAGACTTAACATAGAATGCATACTTGGACCAAGGGCATTATTTCCTTCACGACTTGCGTGGGGTTATGAGCTTGAGATTGCTCATCGAATTAGCCAATTCGTCAACCCCATTGCCACCAGTTTGGCACAAGGGTCGAAAACCCGCACACTTATCCTCGAGGCTACTTAGGAGAGCTTGAGGTTCAAAAGTAATGAACCTCCCTCTCTAACTCTCAGGGATAGACTTGAGGATGAACTCCGTGACAAGGTACTTGTGAAGTGCCCAACTTCTGTACCTTTCAGGAGTCATGCCTCACGCATCATAGCTAGGAATTGAAAAGGTTGTTCAATGACATAATGTATGCCATTAACTTTCAAAACTTCGACAAGTTTCCCTTTCCATTCAAGAAAATTAGTCAAGTCTAACTCGACATCCAGAATTTCAGATGATATGATTGTTGTTATGTTTGCGACCATTTTGATTACTACAATCGAAAAGAATTTGCAATAAATAACCATTCATACAATTCAATAACTTTGAAATAAAAGCAAAAACATGCAATCATTAAAGCTATTAAAACATTTCATTCATGCAAAAAGCAAAAAACATGGTCCGAAATGAATGAAACGATTCCAAGACCCCAAAAGTCCTAAATCCTTAAGCAGCTTTAGCATGTCTTTAAGTATTTTAAGATTTTAGGTAAGAAAAACCTATTGCTAGTAATCTCCAAATTACTCTTGGTTAATAAATTAATGCCATAATTTATCCCATTGCCACAACTTAATGCCATTGTTGTTTGAGTTATAACCACAATCAACGTGCTCCTTTAGACGCCTTACCATCTAAGTCAACTAAAATAGCACCTCGCTTTAGCGTAAACCTACTATCTTAGATCCCTAGATTTTTGTAAGTGTTGATTTGGAAGGCAATTTTTAAAACTCAATATTACTTGGACCTAGTTGTTTCTATGTTGGTTCGATTATTTAGTGAACTTAAAACTAATCGATTCATAGGAAACAACCTGTTCATGCAAAGCATACATACATTCATACATTCACGCATAATATATATATATATATATATATATATATATATATATATATATATATATATATATATTAAATTGCATAAATAATTGGTGATCTAGTATGGCCCAAAACTTCTTGTCTTGAAGCATCCAATCTTCATCACCTCCTTGTTAGCTTGGCATCGTCTTGAATCTTCGTTCAAATGCTAACTTAAAGTTCTAAACTTAGAAATACTTGAAAATAATAAATTACATCAAAATTTCCATGGTACGCAGACCATATTTAAAACTTTACATTCAAAGATAGAACGGTGCGCAGACCGTATTTAACTATCCTAAATTTGGACATACTAGTCACTTGGAGTACCTGCATTGCATAAAATATATATTCTACGCATTCACCCATTCGTATGCTAAAACGAATGGCCCATGTAAATATGCAAGTATTTACGTGAATTAATTAAAATTCACGTTCACATAAACGCGTCCTAAAAGATTAATCAATTTCCAAATTATTAATCCTTAGACTTTATTCTAATTAAAATTGAATTTAATTAAAATAATGCGACCTACGAAATAATTAAAATAATTATTTCATTTTAATTTCATTTAGTGGCTCCCACTCAAACCAATAATTATTCCGGATAATTAATTATGAAATATTAAATTAAAACTCGCGGCCCGGCCCAAGTAAATAAAATATTAAATTAAAAATCCCGTTAGCCCAAATTAATGCAAATACACGAAGCCCGACTAATTAAACGATTTAAAAAAAAAGTTCAATCAAACGGCTTAGGCTTGCGCCCAGCCCGTCGTGCGAGAGGCCCAAGAGCACACGAGCATTGCCCGCGCGCCCAGCCCATCGCATCGCATAGCATTCCATCGTTCGCCCATCGCTCGCGCGCCATGCCTCGCCCACACGCGTCGCGCGCCATGCCTTGCGCATGCGCATCGCGTACCCGCAACATAGCTGCCCTGCGTTGCGTGTGTGTTGTGCATCGTGGGTGCTCGACGTCGCAAGCATCGCGCTTTGCTTCGTCGCAGCCCCGCAGGCATCGCCTGCCCCTGCCTTGCTTAGCACGCACGAGGCACGCAGCTCGTGCTGCTGCCCGTGTCGCATGGCACGGCTCCGCATAACGGCCTCGTATGGCTCGACGAGCCATACTTCCATCATGCCTATGTTCGTGTTTTTGGTTCGTAAAACGGACTAACCTAATTAAAATTAAATTTTAATTCACGAACTTGCATTAATTTTATTTTTCAAAAAGGTTACGATTTAATTTTTCGAAAAACAACGATTTTTAACGATTTAATAAACTTTAACGACAATCCAATTTCGTAAAATTAATAAATCAAGGGCTAACTATATTCAAACTTTTAAGAACGATCGAATCAACTTTAAGATTTGAACCTTTAATTAATAAAATCCGAAATTTTACATCGTTCATAAACAATTAAATTTCAGATTATTAATAAATTGGTTTAAGTGCGATTAAAATTAACGAAACCATTCAAAATTTTAATCCAATTTTTAAAATTAGCCACTGACCCATGAAATTATACCCCCTTTCCCAATTAACCGAATTATTAATCCATAATTAATTAAAAATCAATTAGGGTTGTAAATTTTACGAATTGGGGAAAGGCAAAATTAGGGTTTATACTTATCGGAAAAATCTGAAATTTTTACCATAGATCAAGCATGTACCCAGAAACAATGTGTCAAAATTCAAGCAATTCCGAGTAGTTTAGGTCGACCTTTTAATTGAATTACTGTCCGACACATTTAATTTTTAATGAAAAATTAACAAAATCGCCCAAAAACTGATGCTTCGAGGCCTGTTTTCGCAATTCTATTCTCATGACTTGATCTTAGAAAATAGTTTTCCATCAGATTAGGGTTTTAAAAATCGAAAAGGCGAATATTTTTGATTTCGGAACTGCCAATTTCGCAATTAATCCCATAATTCGAAAAAATTCCGAAAAATCAACAAAAATTCCAAAAATTTCGACAATGCAAAAACAATAATAATCATGCTAATTCATGCTTTGAATACATAAGGCTCATGATACCACTGTAGGGGAATACAGTTAAACATAATAACATGTGCGGAACAATCCCCAAAGCCAGGAAACATGTATAAAGCACAGATTAAGCAAACTTACATTCGAAGCTTGTTTTCCACAATAATCTGTCAACGAACACGAACAAAGAACTCCACTTGTCGTTCCTCTACTTGGTTCACCGACACGATCAGATCCGTCTTGATTATCGTAGCTTAGACAATCGATTAAGAGATTTGCTTTTTGGGATGAACACACTATGGAGGCACAGAGAGAATTAGGGTTCTCTGTTTTCTCCTAGGGTTGTGTGTAATCTTAATTGTGATTTCCTTAGTTGGAAAATAGGTCATAAGGTTATTTACATAACCTTGCTAACCGACCAAGCCATAAGGCAAGCCCGCGCAGCATCTCACGGACACGCATAGCGAGCTGGGCCGTGGGCCGCGCTGCTGCTGCTGTGTCGTGGTCTTGGCCCGCACGCGCATACAGCTGCTCGGCCATGGGCCAACGCTGTTGTGTCGCCTTGCTTGCTTGCCTAGCGCGCGCGCCCATGGGCCTTGAGTGCTTCGTGCACTCGGCTCGTGGGCCTCTCCTCGTATCCGCGTTTAATATATGTCCGATATATTATTTATCGTTTCGTATACGACGAATCACCGTCGTACGATACGATTTATTCGTTTCGCCTAGCTTACGAATATTCGCAATACGATATACGATTCCAATGCAAGGTCGTATCGTATAATACGTTTCCAACTTAAATCCCGAAAAGTTATTAAATGAATTTCCGATTCATTTAATCCGGTGATCTGTTACGTGTCATTGGTGTGACCTTGTAGGTTCAGTCAAGAGTAAGTTGTGAGTTCAATATCCATTAGAACTCACTGATCGGAAGCATTGCTCCAGCTAGCTGTTCCGATCACTTGATCTCACTGAATTAATTGTTCGCAATTAATCTGAACCTTGGTATTAGACTTAATGCACCTTGGGTGAAGGACATATTTCCTTCAGAAGTATCACTCTTACTGTTGACGAACCCCAAAGAGATGATGTAAGTCGCAAAACGCTGATACCATGCCCGTGGAGCCTGTTTCAACCCATAAATGGACTTACGGAGAAGGCAGACATGCTTGGGCTTGTCCGGCCAAACAAACCCTGGTGGTTGGTGCATATAAACTGTCTCCTGCAAATGCCCTTGAAGAAAAGCATTTTTCACATCCAACTGATGAATAGACCACTTCCGAGAGAAGGCTAAACTGAGAACCGTACGGATCGTAGTAGGTTTCACAACCAGACTGAAAGTCTCACCACAATCAATTCCAACCTCCCGCCCTTTACCATTAGCCACCAACCTGGCCTTATGACGCTCAAAGTCCCCATTTGATCTCTCTTTGTGAGTAAATACCCACAAACATCGAATAACATTTGCATTCACAGGACGCGGAACCAAGTCCCACGTATGAGTATCAATCATGGCATTATACTCATCACTCATAGCATTAAACCAGTTACGGTCCCGTAATGCAACCAAAGGAGATTTGGGAATAGGGGATATTTTAGGAGTGGACAAAGCTAGAAAAACGAGGTTTGCATATTTCGTATTGGGCCTAAAGATACCCGCTTTGGAACGAGTTTGCATACCGTGAGTGGGCTGAATATGGGGCGTTGGATCAGTGGGTGTGGGCGTGGGCTGAGAAACAGAAGCGGGTGAATGGGTCATAGAAGACAGCTCCAAAGAAGGTGGGTGGGTAGGCAAGGGATGGGTCGTGGCTGATTGAACAGGCCCACGGTCCTTCAATTGCCTATTCTGCCTAGTCCAAGCTTGCAGTGGAGTAGAGAAGGGGGAGTGTGGGCTAGGCCCAGAAGGTGATCCATCAGGTGGGGTTGTGATTACACGGGTTGGGTGGACTGGAGTGAATGAGGGAAGGGAGTCATGGTGGACTAGAGAGTCAACAGAATTGGGCCCAGTTGTTGGAAAAGGAGGTTGGGCCGTGTGATGTAGAAAGGGAGGAGGGAAAACATTTCCAAGCTCAGAATCCAGGAATTCGAATTCTTTAGAACTAGGAGTGTAATCTGTTGAATTTGGAAAAGTTATTTCATCAAATATGACATGCCTTGATATGATAACTTTCTTAGTCGTAATATCTAGACAACGATAACCACGGTGAGACGATGGATAACCCAAGAAAATGCACGGAGTAGAACAGGGACTCAATTTAGTCGGTGCGGTGGCCGATAGATTGGGATAACAAAGACAACAAAACGTACGTAGGTGGTCATACGATGGTGCCCTATTATAGAGAATGTGCATGGGAGTTAGATTATCAAGGAGCCGTGTGGGTCGGATATTAAGCAAATAGGCAACATGGATTGGAGACCATGAGTTGTTGCGTGGGAAATTAAATTTCTAAGTTCTAAGATATAGTTGGAAAGTCTTCTGCATATCTGTGAACTGCCTGGATAAGTAAATCCAAACAAAGCATCACTGGCAACCTATACAATTGAAGTAAAAGTACTTATTGCCTAAGAAGCAATAAAACAGGGTTATTTAAATTAAAGAGTTCTTCACTGAACTTGGGTGATCACATGTGTGCTAACTTGATGGTTCTTCATTGCAAAATGCGTAGAACCACTATCGAAGTAAGAAATACTAGATCACATAATAAACAAACTCAAAAGATCTTATCATCATATCTCGAAGAACATTCGATGAAAAGGATATTAAGATTAGCAAAGCATGATAACTAAACCTATGCAACAAGTGAGAAGCAACACTCACATTGTAGCACTGGAAATCAAGCATAGCTTTGAATTCCATGAACTGTTTTAAAAGATGGGTTTGAGGCCCATGGTTGTAAAACATTAGGGTTGAACATTTATCATATATGAAATGTATTTTCATATTCCATTTAATCTTGGTTTAGTATTAAATGATGAGTCCCTTCAATTTGACGATATATTCAAGATAGACTGTCAGGACCAGTCCTGTGACTAAGAAATGTCTATCAAGTGAACTTGAATGTCAAAGGTTGAAAATGGTCCCTAGTCGAAGTTTTCTATAAAATTGGACGAGTAGAAAACGTTAATTAGACGACTAGAATGCAAGATGACTAGTAGTTCTGTTTCTTGAACTATGTGGACATGGCAATGTCATAATCATTTACATAGATACTTACTTTGGAAAGACTAGTATCGGACAGACCTATGAAACTTTACTGTAAGAGATGAAAATCTGTCATAAGTAAATTTCATTAAAATTATTAGACACTAAATCCACAATACCTGAGTGATTTGAGATTACTTGTTTGAAAACTGGTTGCTTTGACGTTGGCCAACCGTCGCACCGTAAAAGGAGGCTATAAAGGCAACGCTCAGGTAATCACCTATCAAACGAAGTCTAATCTCAAGATCGCAAGATTGGGATTGTCCTCCCATAAATCGGGATGAGATGCTTAGAAGTTGTACAAGGCCACTCGGAGAGCTAGAAACTGTGAAATGCATGGCCGTGCTCGGATGAATCATAGGCTATGATTATCTGTTTATTTGATCAGTTGAACTCTGAAACCGAGAAACACCTCTGGACATAATAAGGATGACAACTCTTACCTTATATTTAAGAGCAAGCATCGAGCGACAAAGGAATTAGGAAATGCACACTTGTCCCTAAGGACAAGTGGGAGACTGAAGGAAATAATGCCCTTGGTCCAAGTATTCATTCTATGTTAAGTCTAATAAGTGCGGTTCAGTATTAATTAACAAGTTAATAATTCAGTGAGATCAAGTGAGCTGAATGCCTAGCTAGAGACCGCTTCAGTTCAAGTGGAATTAATGATATTAATCCACAGCTTACTCTTGACTGAACCCGTAGGGTCACACAAATAGTACGTAAACGGATATTCAGAATCGAGGGATCTTGGTTTCAGTGGGAGCTGAGATCGTCACAAGCAAGAAATGAATACTCCGGAAACGATGATATTGCCGGAAAAGGAAATATGGATCGTATCGGAAATATAAATATTATCCAAGTCGTAGATGTTGCCTGAAACGGAAACATGGTACGTATCGGAAAATATTATCGGAAATGGAAATATTGCCGTAATCGGAAATATTGCCGGAAACGGAAATATTGTCAGAATCGGAAATATTATCGGAATCGGAAAATAATTCCGGAAACGGAAATATTAAATATTTGTTCGAAACGGAAATTAATTCCGGAATCGGAAATATTAAATATTGTTCGTATCGGAAATGAATTCCGGAACCGGGAATTTAATCGGAAGCGTATCGTACGAATAAGCATCGGACGAGGCCTGCCGGACGAGGGCCCAGCACGAAGCCAGGCCATCGCCCAGCAAGCCAAGCGCGCCACACGAACAGCCAAGGCCACGCCAGGCCCAGCAGGCCATGGCAGCGCGCGCAGCGCGCGCAGCAATGGGCTGCGAGTGGTGCTGCTGCTCGCGTGGGGTTGCGGCTCGCGTGGGCCGAGCGGCCGTGTGGGCTGTGCGCGGGCATGGCCTGCACGCTCGTGGGTCGTGCTTGTGTAGAGTTTGTGTTCACATACGAAACCTAAATTGTGTAGGATTTGTTTGATGATTAAATTCCTAATCCTAAAAGGATAAAATTAATTAGTTAGAGTCCTACTAGGATTCTAGTTTAACTAATTAGTATCCTAATAGGATTCCAGTTCCTTTTCCATACCTCTATAAATAAGGGCCTAGGGTCATTATTTGCAGGCACGATTGAAGTATTCAAAGGGTAAGTTTTTGAAATATAAATCAGCCATACACTTGCAATAAGAGCCGAAAATCCTAAGCACCTTAAGGGCGATTCTAGTTGGTCTAACTTGAGGCGGATCCGGACGTACTGTGGACTATCTACGGAGGGACGACATTTGGAGTCCTAAAGACTTGTTCTTGTTCGGTTCGGGCGCAGCTAGGGAAGGCACGCTACAACATGTATGCATCTATTCTATGCTAAATGATTATGTGTAAATAATATGCTTTCCTGGCTTTATGGTTTTTCCGCATGATTTATGAATTGTCATATGTATCATAACCTAACAGTGGTATCACGAGCCTCTTATTATTTTCATAATCTAAATTGCATGAACATGGTTAAATATTACAAATTTGCAAGAATTAAAAGGGGTGATTAATTTTCGTAATTGTTAATTAATTGCAAATTGCGTTTATTTAATTATACGTACGCAGTTTTTCGGCAGTTTCTTCGTTACTCATCCAAATCGAGTGATTTTTGTGTCAATTCCGCATGTAAAATTCGGCCGAACCCAGAATTCTCAAATTCGAAGCCTAACTATGACTTTTCGGAGGTTTTAGTTTTTCGAATGCTAAATTTCGTAAATTTAAGATGTTAAATTAAATATTTGCGATTCTTGTTGATAAATCTTGAATTTTTTATTGACCTACTGTATATGTTTAACAAGTTTGAATGCCTAGCCTTGTTAATTATGCAATCTAATTTGTAATTATGATTAATTTGTTGAAAATTGGAATAATTTAGAATTAATTTGATTTTCATAATTAGTTATAATTTAATTAGATACCTATGATTAAAAACCACCATAAAAATTGTAAATTTATGTTAAATTTTAAATTTTTATGACCTAGACTTGAATCCATGTTAATCGGAAATCGATTAAATAATAAATTTTCGATTATTCGCCCTAAAATTATGAAATTAATATTATTTATTAATTTGTCATTAATTTTGAATATAAATTTTTAATTTTTATGCGATTCGCTCATATAACTTGCACGCACAAAGCAATGGACGCTACGTGTTACCCTTAAGGGGTGTTGTATAGTGCGGGCATGCGACGACGAGCAAGGGAGCTCGTCGCCCATGCGGTGCAAATGCAGCGAGCAAGGGCATGGTGCACGAGCACAAGGCAGCAGCCCTGCCTTGTGTCGTGGGCTGTGAGCAATGGGCGCATGGGCAAGGGCGAGAGCAAGGAGCGAGCAGTCGCGTGTGGGCAGCAAGCGTGCTGCGCCACAGCGCGCACTGCCTCGCGCAAGCGTGCGGAGCCTCGCGCGCAGCGAGCGCAAGTGCTTGTTGCGACGTGCGACGAGAGCTGCGCCCAGCGATGGCGTGCAGCGTGCTTGTTGCGACGTGCGACGAGCGCTGCGCCCAGCGATGGCGTGCAGCGTGCTTGTTGCGACGTGCGACGAGCGCTGCGCCCAGCGATGGTCAGCAGCATGCTTGTTGCGACGAGCGCTGGCACGCACCTTGCGATGGGGAGCAGCAGCGATGCGACGCAGCGCATGGGCTGCGCGCACATGGCCAGCGATGGCTGTGTGCGTGTGGCCCATGGGCGTGCGTTGAGTGGGGTTGTTGCGTAGCGATTAGATCGTCTTAAAATTTTAATTTGAAATTTTCAGTTTACGTAATTTTAATTAATTTTAAAATTAATAATTTAAATTATTTTCTTGGA
Source organism: Spinacia oleracea (assembly GCF_020520425.1). NCBI lineage: Eukaryota > Viridiplantae > Streptophyta > Magnoliopsida > Caryophyllales > Amaranthaceae > Spinacia > Spinacia oleracea. The sequence goes on from NC_079488.1 coordinate 436,203, forward strand.
TTTTAATTTTGAATATTGTAATTATAATAAATTTTATTTATTCTAATTATTTTACTAAAATTAAAATCATGAATTAATTTAAATACGACTGAAATTAAATTAAATTTATGGATTCAATTATAAATTTATATGAGCTTTAAATTTTAATTAAATTTGTATGTTTCCGGTTATACTAGAAATACATTTTTATGTTTAAAATTAGTAAAGCATATGAATTTATTGGTTTAAGTGGGAGCCCTTTTAGTCATATACTCTTGATTAGGTCTACAAATCCTTAAGGTTAAAACAACTTGATTAGAATTAATAAGGACTGAATAATTTGTAGATTATTGGTGCCCTTGATTAATTGCTGCAAATGTTTATGTGATGCATAATGTGTTCTACTAACCAGCTATGTGGGCCATTCATGATAATGAATGGGTGAATGGTATATATTGTATATGTACTGTTTTGCAGGTTATGAAGTGACTAGTATGGCCCAAATAGGATAGAAAATATGGTTTGCGTACCATTAATTTGAATGTAATTGGTCCAAAGTACCAAAATTGTTTTTCAATTCAAATATGGTCTGCGTACCATCAAATAGTTGTAATTAGTTTTAATTATAGCTTATCCTATTTGAAGAAAATGGTGCCTCCCACGGAGATTTTCAAGACGGACTTTGAAGTTGAAGCTTCAAGATGAAGTCGGGCCATACTAGATCACATTTATCTTATGCATGTTTTAAGTTATTTATTGCTTTTAAATATGTCTTAAATATGCATGAGATCAAAGCTTGATTATGTTGCATGATTAAGGATTTTAGTTCACTTAAAATCTAACCAACATAGTAAAAGCCTTAAGTTCCAAACTTAAAAATTGAGTTAAAAGGTGCCATGCCAAAATATACACTTGCTTGGATTCCTTTACATCAATCTAGTAATAGTTTTCGCTCGGCGAGGTGTTACTTATTGGTCCTAAAGGGGCAAGGTACACAAATAATTGTGAGTACATGTTAGTTTTGGTGAAACTCAACGATATAAGTAAGGAGTCCTTTTATGTCATGGCAAAATCGATAGGTTTACCTAATAAGTTCTTAGACGTGCCTATCAACCAAGAATAGTTTCTAGACTATTAGCAAAAGGTTTTTTGCTTACCTAAGATGTTTTAGGATTAAGTCGACAAACTGTGCTTAATTCTTCAATGATTTTAGGATCTTGGAATCATTTTATTCACGCCTGCCGGAACATTAAATTCGAATAAAATGCTAATAACTTGTTTAAGTTTCATGAATGCTTTAATTTTCAAGTTATTACTCATGATAAATGTTTAGACTTTGCATGCTTCAATGTATGTTTTAATTATTGTTTATAATTAAATATCTTGCACTGCAGTAAACCCTTTTAGAAAGGTAACAGTAAATTTCCTCGATTGGTAGTGAATCCAAGAACGATTCACGGAAATGAGAGAAAATGAGCAATTTAAAATGTACGTTTCTTATAGCGACTTTTATGGTTATTTTCGAGTATCAAAATCGAATGGCAAACCAATTGGTGCTTGTGAATTCAAAATACACTGTAGTTTTGAGATCATAAAGCATTGAGTTTAAACGCTCAGCTTTACCTATGGTTAACAACCTAAAATCTTTTTCCATTTAATTCTCGAATGAGTCTAGACACTAGACATTCGAATAGATCGATGCTTAGAGAACTTTAGAAGCTTCTGGTAAGATCATCTAGTTGAAACAAAATATTCAACATAAATTAAAATGGTAATTAAGAACCTTGTTGGAGTGACATTGGACATGTCTAAAAAAGTATAAAAGTCAACACTAAAGAATTCTATTCTTAAGGCTATTAGAAAGGGTACAAGAAATAGGAAAACAAGGAACAAATGGAAGGACTTTACGATTCTGTTTCTACCTATAAGTTTATGTTTAAAGAGAAGTGTCCTAGCAATCAAACTTCCTTGGTATCATATACCGCTTGAGGTTCTTACTTCGGTAATAACTCAAACAATGGATGCTAGGCTACACTAATGGCCTACAAGTGGGAAATGAAGCATGGCAATGCTACATTAGTTATAGGGTCATCTAGTTTGTTTTAAGCCCTTTCAAAGGCTGGAACTTAATGGCTATTTTGTTCCATAATCAACATACCTAAATTTCTGTTTTCAAACACAGTAAGACTCACATTCAAGAAAAACAAAAACAATGTTTGTTTGTTTATTTGAATGAAATGGTCAATTACAGGTTGAGTCAATATGCTTGATTAAAACAAACAACTCTTTAAAGAATTTTAATTACTAGGTTCAAATCAACCCCTTGATTTGAGTTCCACTAATCTTTGGCATTGTTGCTTAGACCATATCAACAAGTTAACATTCAAAAGCTCTATTTTGATGGAATTTTGAAAGTTCATTGATTTCTAGATCAATTTAAGACGACTAGTCTTACTTGTTGAAAGTAACAAAAGATATGAACTATTGTTAGAACGCCTAGACAATAGAGTTCAAAGCTAAAGAAAGATTTTATGACTTTATTATTTCACATGGATTTGAGTGAATATAGGTTTATTTACTCAAATGTGATATAAGTTGAATCTGTTTGGCTAGTTCAAAGATTCAGAAGTATAAAATCCACTTGGCAAGAAATCATAAAGATCTAGGTTAGATCATGTTGATGATTACTTGAGACCAAATATGATCATCAATGATTGTGTGTTGTAATTTCACAATCTAGGTCCATAAGATATGGCATATCTTAGTTGGAATAATCGAAGTCAATTAGTACTTGATTCAATTAATGATGAATCATAAAGACTTTTCCTATAATTTCTAAAACAAAATGCTCAACTACCACCAAACTAAACCAAATTCGTCAAAGCTATTGAAAAGTAATTTCAGAATAACTTTTCATAAAATATATCTAGAGAGTTGCAAAACTCAGTGGGAGCTTAGTGTTTGTCATTCGACAAACTAAGGCCCAAGTATAGATATATGTTTCATTGTGATTTATTCAAATGAGACACAAAGGTATTGTTTCTACCACGAATTTTTGAGAACATAATGTTTGTTTGCTCGAAATAATGTCCTTTTGGAGATTCGTTTCCAAAATGACAAGTGGGAGAAAATAAACCTTGAAAGTCTTCGAGGCGAACAACAAACATAAACGGACATTCCAGAGGCGCGCTTTTCGAAGTTCTTTAGAAAATCCGAACACGTATTCTTTAAGGACTTTAGAAGTGACTTTTAAAGAATAGACACCTCTTAAAGGACTTTACAAGTGCTTCAAGGAGAACAGAATATTCAAAGGACTTTCAAGTGGCTATTGATATTCTATTGTTTGATCGATGTTCCATACCCAAGTAGGCATAGAGTTCAAGTCACTGAAACTATGCAATTCTTCTATTAGATAGTGAAGAAACCTACAACTTACAGTCAAACTATTATCATGAAGATTAATGAGTTTGTGACCTGTAAGAAAGCAATGACGAAACCCAGATTCCCTAAAATGGTTAGAGGCCATATATAGACTCAAATGTTTTAAATGGTTAGAGGCCATAAAACATACTCGATATTTTGATGACAAAATTGAAATTTTGTTGATTTGCAAGAATAGTTTCACACCTATTGGTTGTAAGTTTGTTTTAAGGATAAAAACCATCAAACATGAAATTGTGTTCACACACAAAGCTAGATTAGTTGCTAAAGGTTACAAGAGAATTCATGGCATGGATTGTGTTGAAACCTCATGCATAATCGTAATGCTCAAGTCTATAAATCAAGCAATGATTGCATAATTGGTACATATGGCAATTGGATGACAAAACGTATTCCTCAATCAAATGTTGGAAGAAACTATGTACATGGCATGTCATAGGATTTGTGGATCGAAATAATGCTTGAAATGAATGCTAGCTTATGAAATCTAAATACAGATTTAAGCAAGCAATTGGGAATTGGAAATGTATCTTAGTGAAGCTAATAAGTATTTTAGTTTCATAAAATGTACATAATTCTTATAGATATATAAGAAGTTTAGTGGGAGTACGTAAAACTTAATTGGTCCTATGTGTATCACACACATATCTCTCTATTGTGAAATAACATTCAAATGCTAATGACTTAGATTTGAAATTATTTATCAATGACGAACCAAGGCGAAACTTAGTACATAATGGGTATTAAGATCTATTTTCAAAGATCTTATAATATTGTTTTAGGTTAGTAATGGCATTTACTAAATCAAACACGAAAGACTCCATTGGAGATATTCGACCCATGTGAATAAATCTAAGTAATGAATGTTTGAACTATGTATAAGCATTTACTAAGTTAAACATCAAAGGATCTAGATTAGATTCTTCACCTACATTATATGTCAAAGAATTTAGCTGGATTCAGTATCTACTGAAATTGAATGAGCTAAAGTTACATGAATAGAATTCAATTGGGAATTATTCTGCAAAAGAATTTATCATGTATGATATAATATGAGGATCGCCAAAAACGTATCGTATCACTTTAGGCATGACGAACATATACCAATCTCTATTGATCTAAGTAAAGATCAACTAGATTGAGATCAAGAATACTTATGGTACTTAAAAAGGTACATAGGAATAGTTCTTGATTCAAGGAAATAAAGATGTGCTAAATATTGATGCGACACACATAAACACTGGCAAAGGATCAAGCAAGACCCTTTGGAGTTAACCATGGACAAAAACGAGCTATAGAGCATCGTGTTTTGAAATGGCAACATGGATTGGAGACCATGAGTTGTTGCGTGGGAAATTAAATTTCTAAGTTCTAAGATATAGTTGGAAAGTCTTCCGCATATCTATGAACTGCCTGGATAAGTAAATCCAAAGAAAGCATCACTGACAACCTATACAATTGAAGTAAAAGTACTTATTGCCTAAGAAGCAATAAAACAGGGTTATTTAAATTAAAGAGTTCTTCACTGAACTTGGGTAATCACATGTGTGCTAACTTGATGGTTCTTCATTGCAAAATGCGTAGAACCACTATCGAAGTAAGAAATACTAGATCACATAATAAACAAACTCAAAAGATCTTATCATCATATCTCGAAGAACATTCGATGAAAAGGATATTAAGATTAGCAAAGCATGATAACTAAACCTATGCAACAAGTGAGAAGCAACACTCACATTGTAGCACTGGAAATCAAGCATAGCTTTGAATTCCATGAACTGTTTTAAAAGATGGGTTTGAGGCCCATGGTTGTAAAACATTAGGGTTGAACATTTATCATATATGAAATGTATTTTCATATTCCATTTAATCTTGGTTTAGTATTAAATGATGAGTCCCTTCAATTTGACGATATATTCAAGATAGACTGTCAGGACCAGTCCTGTGACTAAGAAATGTCTATCAAGTGAACTTCAATGTCAAAGGTTGAAAATGGTCCCTAGTCGAAGTTTTCTATAAAATTGGACGAGTAGAAAACGTTAGACGACTAGAATGCAAGATGACTAGTAGTTCTGTTTCTTGAACTATGTGGACATGGCAATGTCATAATCATTTGCATAGATACTTACTTTGGGAAGACTAGTATCAGACAGACCTATGAAACTTTACTGTAAGAGATGAAAATCTGTCATAAGTAAATTTCATTAAAATTATTAGACACTAAATCCTCAATACCTGAGTGATTTGAGATTACTTGTTTGGGAACTGGTTGCTTTGACGTTGACCAACCGTCGCACCGTAAAAGGAGGCTATAAAGGCAACGCTCAGGTAATCACCTATCAAACGAAGTATAATCTCAAGATCGCAAGATTGGGATTGTCCTCCCATAAATCGGGATGAGATGCTTAAAAGTTGTACAAGGCCACTCGGAGAGCTAGAAACTGTGAAATGCATGGCCGTGCTCGGATGAATCATAGGCTATGATTATCTGTTTATTTGATCAATTGAACTCTGAAACCGAGAAACACCTCTGGACATAATAAGGATGACAACTCTTACCTTATATTCAAGAGCAAGCATCGAGCGACAAAGGAATTAGGAAATGCACACTTGTCCCTAAGGACAAGTGGGAGACTGAAGGAAATAATGCCCTTGGTCCAAGTATGCATTCTATGTTAAGTTTAATAAGTGCGGTTCAGTATTAATTAACAAGTTAATAATTCAGTGAGATCAAGTGAGCTGAATGCCTAGCTAGAGGCCGCTTCAGTTCAAGTGGAATTAATGATATTAATCCACAACTTACTCTTGACTGAACCCGTAGGGTCACACAAATAGTACGTAAACGGATCAAGTATTTAATGGCATTAAATACTCTATCTATGGATATTCGGAATCGACGGATCTTGGTTTCAGCGGGAGCTGAGATCGTCACAAGCAAGAAATTAATACTCCGGAAACGATGATATTGTCGGAAAAGGAAATATGGATCGTATCGGAAATATAAATGTTATCCAAGTCGTAGATGTTGCCGGAAACGGAAACATGGTACGTATCGGAAAATATTATCGGAAATGGAAATATTGCCGGAATCGGAAATATTGCCGGAAACGGAAATATTGTCAGAATCGGAAATGTTATCGGAATCGGAAAATAATTCCGGAAACGGAAATATTAAATATTTGTTCGAAACGGAAATTAATTCCGGAATCGGAAATATTAAATATTGTTCGTATCGGAAATGAATTCCGGAACCGGGAATTTAATCGGAAGCGTATCGTACGAATAAGCATCGGACGAGGCCTGCCGGACGAGGGCCCAGCACGAAGCCAGGCCATCGCCCAGCAAGCCAAGCGCGCCACACGAACAGCCAAGGCCACGCCAGGCCCAGCAGGCCATGGCAGCGCGCGCAGCGCGCGCAGCAATGGGCTGCGAGTGGTGCTGCTGCTCGCGTGGGCTTGCGGCTCGCGTGGGCCGAGCGACCGTGTGGGCTGTGCGCGGGCATGGCCTGCACGCTCGTGGGTCATGCTCGTGTAGAGTTTGTGTTCACATACGAAACCTAAATTGTGTAGGATTTGTTTGATGGTTAAATTCCTAATCCTAAAAGGATAAAATTAATTAGTTAGAGTCCTACTAGGATTCTAGTTTAACTAATTAGTATCCTAATAGGATTCCAGTTCCTTTTCCATACCTCTATAAATAAGGGCCTAGGGTCATTATTTGCAGGCACGATTGAAGTATTCAAAGGGTATGTTTTTGAAATATAAATCAGCCATACACTTGCAATAAGAGCCGAAAATCCTAAGCACCTTAAGGGCGATTCTAGTTGGTCTAACTTGAGGCGGATCCGGACGTACTGTGGACTATCTACGGAGGGAAGACATTTGGAGTCCTAAAGACTTGTTCTTGTTCGGTTCGGGCGCAGCTAGGGAAGGCACGCTACAACATGTATGCATCTATTCTATGCTAAATGATTATGTGTAAATAATATGCTTTCCTGGCTTTATGGTTTTTCCGCATGATTTATGAATTTTCATATGTATCATAACCTAACAGTGATAAGCTGTATAAGGATCTGAAGAAGGTCTATTGGTGGCCAAGGATGAAAAATGAAGTGGTTGAATTCGTGGCAAGGTGTTTGACTTGTCAGAAGGTTAAGATTGAGCATAGGAGACCTCAAGGAAAGGTCCAACCTTTAGATATTCCGAGTTGGAAGTGGGACTGTATCTCAATGGACTTTGTCACTTGTTTACCCAAGTCGAAAAGTGAAAATGACACCATTTGGGTAGTGGTCGATAGGTTGACTAAGTTGGCAGTGTTCATACCAATGAAAGAAACCTGGAAAATGGAACAACTTGCCAAAGCTTACATCAAACATGTAGTGAGATTACATGGAGTTCCTAAGGATATCGTATCAGATAGAGATTCTAGGTTCCTTTCGAATTTCTGGAAAAGTGTGCAGAAGAACTTTGGTACACCATTGAAAATGAGTACAGCGTTCCACCCAGCCACAGATAGACAAACCGAAAGAACTATTCAAACCTTAGAGGATATGCTAAGAGCTTGTGTGTTTGATTTCCAAGGTGGATGGGAAGATAGCTAGATCTAATTGAGTTCTCATACAACAATAGCTATCATGCCAGTATTGGAATGACACCATTCGAAGCCCTGTATGAACGAAAATGCAGAATTCCACTATGTTGGAGTGACATTAGTGAAACCGTTGTACTAGGTCCCCAATTGATAGAGGACACTATGAATCAGGTTAGGACTATTCAATCCAAAATCCAAGCCGCGCAAGATCGCCAAAAGAGCTACGCAGATTTAAAGCGTAGGGATGAAGAGTTCCAAGTAGGTGACAAAGTGTTGCTAAAGGTTTCACCAATGAAAGGTGTGATGAGATTTGGGAAGAAGGGAAAGCTTAGCCCAAAGTATATAGGACCATATGAGATCCTAGAGCGGATAGGGAAGGTAGCGTATAGAGTAGCCTTGCCCATGGACTTGCATAGAGTGCATAATGTATTTCATATATCCCAGTTGAGGAAGTATGTCCCGGATAAGTCTCATGTACTACAACCGGAGACCATAGAGTTAGACCAAAGTTTGACCTTTGAGGAAAGACCTGTCAAGATACTTGATAGAAAAGTGCGTAGCACGCGAACTAAGGACGTTAAGATCGTAAAAATGTTGTGGTCTAACCAAGAGTCTGAGGAAGCTACCTGGAAGGCGGAGGAGGAAATGAGAAAGAAATATCCCGAGCTTTTTCCCGAGGTTAGTTGAGTTACGGGGCCGTAACTCGTTTTCTTTAAGGGGGGTAGAGTGCGGTAGAATTTCGCGCTTTTTACCTTATTTACCCAATTTATCCTTTAGGATATGCTTGAATCGTTGTTTCCAGTGAAGTTTCACTGTTTATTGTCATGTTGAATTACTTAAAGAGTACAGCAACTAAAACTTTTTGCAAAGAAAACGCACTAAAGTCTCAAAATAGTCTCAAGTTTAGTTTTAAAGTTGTGATTTCCGTGCCCAAGTTTCGGGACGAAACTTCTTTTAAGGAGGGTAGACTGTAATACCTCGTATTTTTATATAATTATAAATATATTTTATTATATTTATAAAACATTTCGTGTATTTTTATAAATTATTTTCATTTAATGAGAATTAAATGCGCTTTTATTTTAATTAATTTAAATATTAATTATTTCGAAAACCGGATTTTTATTAAATAAATTCAAGGAATTTATTTAATCGGGAATTGTTGGGTCGTATTTCAAAAACGAATTTATTAAACTTAAAGCCCGGTCGTTTTGTTTTAATTAAACCCAACAAAGCTTTCAAGGGATTTAATGAATTGAGGCCGGTGATAAGCCCAACTCAAACTACCATAACCTAGCCCACATGGGAGAGAGAAAAACTATAAATAGACCCTCTCATTAAACCCTCACAAAATTTCACACTTCCTCTCTCTTCCTCTCTGTTGCGGCACACCCACACGCCCCTCTCCTCTCTCTCTTGCCCGACTTCCTTGCAGCCCAAGGCACGAGTGTCGTGCGTGTGTGTGCCCAGCCCCGTGTGACAAGCTTGCTACCCCTCTCTTCGTTCCTCGCCCCGCAGCGCAACACCATTGCTGGTGCTGTGTCGCGTATGCCGAGTCCCGCGTCCCGCAGCCCCGCAGCTCCGCTGTACCCCGTCGTGCGCTGAGCCTCGTGCTCGTGTGTGCGTTGTGCCCCTGCTGTGCGTCGTGCCCCTTGCTCGCCTGCCCCTTCGCGCGCGCGCGCCCCTTGCGGTGCATTGCGCTGCTGCTGTTGCTTGTTGTTGTCGTGTGTGTTGGTCGGCACACACACACACGATTAATTAATCGTTGTGTGTGTGTGTGTTGATTAATGGTTTAAAAATTATGTTTTCAAAAATATTAATTTTCAGTTTTTAAATTAATTTGATTATTGTGATTAAGTTTAGTTATTGGATTGTTTAGATTAATTAAAATGGTTATGAACACTGATGTGGCCTAAAAGAATGCCACCTAACTGCACTATCAAAACCCAGAAGGAAGAGCCCAGGCCCAAACAATAAAGAGGTCTACATTGGGCCTAAACAAGCCTACAGAACCAAAGGCAGGACACGTGTCCCAATCTTGCGTAAACTCTCAATCATGTGGGACCAGTTCCCGAGTAACCCTAGCACTATAAATAGTGCAAATCCCTAGGTAAAAGGGCATTCAATTCTTGCCCAACCACAACAAACTTGTCTTTGCTCTGCCTTCTCTCTACAATTCACTTATCTCTCTAGCTTATACTTACTTAAGCATCGGAGGGAATATTCCTACGGGAATATTCTTGTTTTGCAGGTTGCCAGAAGTTCGTGCCAAGTCATACTTGATACCTCCGAGGAGCGCGTGCCACATCAGCGCCGTAAAAGTTCCCACAACATTTGGCGCCGTCTGTGGGGAGGTACAGTGTCATGGCCGAACTACACCCTGACAGAGAGCATGCTAGTGAAGAAGAGAGACGGCACATTGAAGAAACGAATCGAATTGCAAACGCAGGGAACACACCAGGACGAATGCAAGCTGAGGTGGTGGTGGAAGAAGAACCAATAACCGAGGCGTCTCCGCCAGGCGGCCATCTAAGCCCTAGCGTCCGAGACGTCGTGTTGGACGAGAATCCAGATTTGCCAGTATCGGTGGGCTCCCTACGCGAGATTTTAACAGGATTCCAACAGCAAATGAATCAGACCTTCCGACAACAGATGAGCACTACACTGCAAGATGAAATTCGGAAGAACATGTTGATCTACTGCGCTGAGAGGACGGCTCCGCAGAGGCCCCTCAATCTAGGCGTCAATCGGATAAGCAGAATGCCGCTCAGGTCCAACATTTGGAGAGCTGGAGAAGGTTCTCGTCCACAAGCAAGCAGGGGAGTTAGCCCTGTGCCTGAGCACTCAGAATATGGCCGTGACCCGCCCACCTTCTTACCTCGAAGGGACCCGGTCCTACGACCATCACTTAGGGGAAGTCCCCCAGCCGTCCTGCGACCAGCTGCAAGGCGTCAAGAGCACTATGAGGCTGAATCTGAACTGTCAAACACCGGGTCCACCCCTGTGATGGAAGACCCACCATTTTATCCCACTACACGTGGACCAACCCAGATGATGCCCCCTAGGGTAAGCATGCGACCCCGCCTACTATCAAGCCGCCGTGAGCCAACCTATCATATTCAGCAAGGGTTCAACAACCTGACGTTAAGGCACATGAGTACCCCCTTTTCTGACGAGATTATGAACACCCCGAAGGAACCCAAAGTAAAAACCCCTACCATTGAAGCTTATGACGGGACCACTGATCCCGACATGCATCTTGTCGCATACCGCCACCACATGTACGTACAGGGAACCAATGAAGCCACCTGGTCCAAATACTTCCCAGCCACGCTTAAGGGAGTAGCGTCTAAATGGTTTGAACGGCTGCCTCCAGGATCAATTGCCTCTTTTAGCGAATTACAGACTTTGTTCTCTACAAGGTTCATGGCACACAAGGAAGAAAGGAAAACTAGTATGCATTTAGGACGGATCCAGCAAGGGAAGGACGAGTCCCTAAGAAGCTACGTGAAGCGTTTCAATCTAGAGGCGGGACAGATCCCAGACTTGCCCGATGGTGTCTCTTTTGATAACTTTATCAGGGGATTAAAGAAGGGCTCCTTCAAGTTTGACCTAGTTAAGAAGAGTGTAAGGACTATGGCAGAGGTCCTAGACGAGGCTGAAGCATTTATCCATGCAACGGAAATATGCAGCGCGTTAAAGGAAGGGAGGATTGGAGAAACAACAGACTCCTCCGGGAAGAAGGATAAGGTGGACCGAAAACCTCCACGGGTAAATGGCACATGGGATCTCTCTAAAGAGCATGATACCAACTTTCCGGGGCACAAGAGAGAACGGCCGCAAGAGCGGGAATATTTCGAATACAACACGGACCTTCTCACCATACTAAAAGATGTAGGGGCAAAGTACGACCTTGATCGACCCTTCCCCATGAAGTCCCCTGCTGAGACTCGAGACCCCAAGTTATATTGCCAGTTCCATGAAGATATAGGACATGAAACCAAGAATTGTAGAAGCTTGAAGAGGGCTTTAGATGGTCTAGCCTCCAAAGGACATCTCAAGAACTACTTACGGAAGAATACTCAAGGCTTTGGAAAAAACTAATACAAAAGGAACAAGTCCCCTGCCTCGCCGACTAAGGGACAACATAGCGACGGAGGATTTGTAGCCGTCATATCTGGAGGACCAGCCGCTGGAGGACCTACCATGAGAGGACAGAAGGATTATGCTCGCCGCTTAGGACAGGTGCTGCTCTCAGCCAAAGCGCCCATGGACCCATTCTCAAAGATTGAAATATGTGAATCAGACGGTGGACGGATAGCCACGCCGCACGATGATCCACTCGTGGTTGAATTCAAGATAGCTAACATGAGAGTTAAGCGCATACTAATAGACACGGGAAGCTCGTCCGACATAATGAGTCTAGAATGCCTCAATCACCTAGCACACGATCCCAAAGCCATCGAAAGAATTCACTATCCCATCATTGGTTTTGGAGGAAGTATCATTCATCAAGGGCACCAATAATCTACCAATTATTCAGTCCTTATTAATTCTAATCAAGTTGTTTTAACCTTAAGGATTTGTAGACCTAATCAAGAGTTTATGACTAAAAAAACGCTCCCACTTAAACCAATAAATTCATATGCTTTACTGATTTTAAACATAAAAATGTATTTCTAGTCTAACCGGAAACATACAAATTTAATTAAAATTTAAAGCTCATATAAATTTATAATTGAATCCAAAAAGTTTAATTTAATTTCAGTCGTATTTAAATTAATTCATGATTTTAATTTTAGTAAAATAATTAGAATAAATAACATTTATTATAATTACAATATTCAAAATTAAAATCCAAGAAAATAATTTAAATTATTAATTTTAAAATTAATTAAAATTACGTGAACTGAAATTTTCAAATTAAACATTCAAAACGATCTTTAATCGTAACGAAAACACCCTACGCGTTGCACGCCCATGGGCCGCACGCACACAGCCATTGCTGGCCATGTGCGCGCAGCCCATGCGCTCGTCGCATAGCTGCTGCATCCCCATCGCAAGCCTCCGCACGCATTGGTGCTCGCTGCGCGCGCCAGCGTTCATCGCACGCGAGCTATTGCTCGCAGTGCGCGCGCGACATCGCTCGCTGGGCGCGCGACATCGCTCGCTGGGCGCGCGACATCGCTCGCTGGGCGCGCGACATCGCTCGCTGGGCGCGCGATATCGCTCGCTGGGCGCGCGACATCGCTCGCTGGGCGGGCGACATCGCTCGCTGTGCGCACGAGTAATGCTGGGCGCAGCGCTCGTGGCACGCGAGCTTGCGCTCGTGGCACGCGAGCTTGCGCTCGCTGCGCGCGAGGCTGCGCGCTCTTGTGCGAGGCAGCGCGCGTTGTGGCGCAGCTCGCTTGCTGCCCACACGCGACTGCCTTGGCTCGCCCTTCGCCCATGCCCATTCGTCCATTGCTCGTGGCACACGACACAAGGCAGGGCTGCTGCCTTGTGCTCGTGCACTACGCCCTTGCTCATTGCATTCGTGCCGCACGGGCGACGAGCTCCCTTGCTCGTCGTCGCATGCCCGCATTATACAACACCCCTTAAGGGTAACACGAAGCGTCCATTGCTTCGTGCGTGCAAGTTTTATGAACGAATCGCATAAAAATTTAAAATTTATATTTAAAATTAATGACAAATTAATAAATAATATTAATTTCATAATTTTAGGGCGAAAAATCGAAAATTTATTATCCAATTGATTTCCGATTGTTATGGATTCAAGTCTAGGTCATAAAAATTTAAAATTTATCATAAATTTACAATTTTTATGGTGGTTTTTAATCATAGGTTTCTAATTAAATTACAATTAATTATGAAAATTAAATTAATTCTAAATTATTCTAATTTTCAACAAATTAATCATAATTACAAATTAGATTGCATAATTAACAAGACTAGGAATTCAAACTTGTTAAATATATGCAGTAGGTCAATCAAAAATTCAAGATTTATCAACAAGAATCGCAAATATTTAATTTAACATCTTAAATTTACGAAATTTTGCATTCGAAAAACTAAAACCTTCGAAAAGTCATAGTTAGGCTTCGAATTTGAGAATTCTGGGTTCGGCAGAAAAAAATTATTTTTGTCAAAATTTTAGAATGCCTTTTACATGCGGAATTGACACAAAAATCACTCAATTCGGATGAGTAACGAAGAAACTGCCGAAAAACTGCATACGTATAATTAAATAAACGCAATTTGCAATTAATTAACAATTACGAAAATTAATCACCCCTTTTAATTCTTGCAAATTTGTAATATTTAACCATGTTCATGCAATTTAGATTATGAAAATAATAAGGGGCTCGTGATACCACTGTTAGGTTATGATACATATGACATTACATAGATCATGCGGAAACAACCATTAACCCAGGACAACATATTATTTACACATAATCATATAGCATAATTTAGATGCATACTCTTTGTTGCGTGCCCTCCCTAGCTGCGCCCGAACCGAACAAGAACAAGTCTTTAGGACTCCAAGTGTCGTCCCTCCGTAGATAGTCCACAGCACGTCCGGATCCGCCTTAAGATTGACCGACTAGAATCGCCCTTAAGGTACTAGAAAATTTCGGCACTTTATGAGCAAGATGTGTGTTTTAATTTTCTCTCAAAAACTCACTTTTTGAATACTTTGAAACTTGTTATAAATTGTGAGCCCTAGCCTCATATTTATAGGGGTAGGGAAAGGGAATCGAAATCCTATTCAGATACAAATTAATTAAACCTAGAATCCTACAAGAACTCTAATTTAATTAATTTATCAAATAGAATTAGGAATTTAATCATTAACCGAACTCTGCATGTTTTAGGAAACGTGCACGAACACAAACACTTGCACACACACACACGGCAGCCACGATGGGCCCCATGCGTGCGCGCGAGCAGCAGCCCACACAGCGCCCGCGCGCGCTGCGCGCTGCGCGTGCTGTGCGCGCTGTGCGCGCTGCGCAGCCTGCTGGGCCTGGCCTTGCGCTGGGCCTGGCGTGGCTGTTTGTGCGGCGCGCTTGGCTTGCTGGGCGATGGCCTGGCTTCGTGCTGGGCCTCGTCCGGCAGGCCTCGTCCGATGCTTATTCGTACGATGCGCTTCCGATTAAATTTTCCGATTCCGGAATTCATTTCCGATACGAACAATATTTAATATTTCCGATTCCGGAATTAATTTCCGTTTCGAACAAATATTTAATATTTCCGTTTCCGGAATTATTTTCCGATTCCGGTAATATTTCCGATTCTGACAATATTTCCGTTTCCGGCAATATTTCCGATTCTGGCAATATTTCCATTTCCGATAATATTTTCCGATACGTACCATGTTTCCGTTTCCGGCAACATCTACGACTTGGATAATATTTATATTTCCGATACGATCCATATTTCCGTTTCCGGTAATATCATCGTTTCCGGAGTATTCATTTCTTGCCTGTGACGATCTTAGCTCCCACTGAAACCAAGATCCGTCGGTTCCGAATATTCATAGATGGAGTATTTAATGCCATTAAATACTTGATCCGTTTACGTACTATTTGTGTGACCCTACGGGTTCAGTCAAGAGTAAGCTGTGGATTAATATCATTAATTCCACTTGAACTGAAGCGGCCTCTAGCTAGGCATTCAGCTCACTTGATCTCACTGAATTATTAACTTGTTAATTAATACTGAACCGCATTTATTAGACTTAACATAGAATGCATACTTGGACCAAGGGCATTATTTCCTTCAGTCTCCCACTTGTCCTTAGGGACAAGTGTGCATTTCCTAATTCCTTTGTCGCTCGATGCTTGCTCTTGAACATAAGGTAAGAGTTGTCATCCTTATTACGTCCAGAGGTGTTCCTCGGTTTCAGAGTTCAACTGATCAAATAAACAGATAATCATAGCCTATGATTCATCCGAGCACGGCCATGCATTTCACAGTTTCTAGCTCTCCGAGTGGCCTTGTACAACTTTTAAGCATCTCATCCCGATTTATGGGAGGACAATCCCAATCTTGCGATCTTGAGATTAGACTTCGTTTGATAGGTGATTACCTGAGCGTTGCCTTTATAGCCTCCTTTTACGGTGCGACGGTTGGTCAACGTCAAAGCAACCAGTTCTCAAACAAGTAATCTCAAATCACTCAGGTATTGAGGATTTAGTGTCTAATAATTTAATGAAATTTACTTATGACAGACTTTCATCTCTTACAGTAAAGTTTCATAGGTCTTGTCCGATACTAGTCTTCCCAAAGTAAGTATCTATGCAAATGATTATGACATTGTCATGTCCACATAGTTCAAGAAACAGAACTACTAGTCATCTTGCATTCTAATCGTCTAACGTTTTCTATGCGTCCAATTTTATAGAAAACTCCGATTAGGGACCATTTTCAACCTTTGACATTCAAGTTCACTTGATAGACATTTCTTAGTCACAGGACTGGTCCTGACAGTCTATCTTGAATATATCGTCAAATTGAAGGGACTCATCATTTAATAAACCACAAATTAAATGGAAAAATGAATTCTTTTCATTTATTGTGAATGATTAACCAATAATGTTTTACAAAGATTTAAACTCTAAAACTTTAAAACATTAAACAGAGACATCAAAGCCATTCTCCAATATGCTTGATTCCCATAGCTGCAGTGTGCGAGTTGTGCTTCGCCTGCGGCAGAGGTTTAGTTAATGGATCTGATATGTTGTCATCAGTTCCAATTTTACTTATCTCGACTTCTTTTCTTTCAACGAACTCTCGTAGAAGGTGAAATCTACGAAGTACATGCTTGACTCTCTGGTGGTGTCTAGGCTCTTTTGCCTGTGCAATAGCTCCGTTATTATCACAATACAGGGCTATTGGTCCTTTAATGGAGGGGACTACACCAAGTTCTCCTATGAACTTCCTTAGCCATATAGCTTCCTTTGCTGCTTCATGTGCAGCAATGTACTCCGCTTCAGTTGTAGAATCCGCAATGGTGCTTTGCTTAGCACTTTTCCAGCTTACTGCTCCTCCGTTGAGGCAGAAGACAAACCCAGACTGTGATCTAAAATCATCTTTGTCGGTTTGGAAACTTGCGTCCGTATAGCCTTTAATAATTAATTCATCATCTCCACCATAGACCAGGAAGTCATCTTTGTGCCTTTTCAGGTACTTCAGAATGTTCTTGGCAGCAGTCCAATGCGCCTCTCCTGGGTCTGACTGGTATCTGCTCGTAGCACTGAGTGCGTACGCAACATCCGGGCGTGTACATATCATAGCATACATTATTGAACCAATCAATGATGCATATGGAATCCCATTCATTCGTCTACGCTCATCAAGTGTTTTTGGGCACTGAGTCTTGCTTAGAGTCATTCCATGAGACATGGGTAGGTAGCCTCGCTTGGAGTCCGCCATCTTGAACCTATCAAGCACCTTATTGATATAAGTGCTTTGACTAAGTCCAATCATCTTTTTAGATCTATCTCTGTAAATCTTGATGCCCAATATGTACTGTGCTTCTCCTAGATCCTTCATCGAAAAACATTTCCCAAGCCAAATCTTGACAGAGTTCAACATAGGAATGTTATTTCCGATAAGCAATATGTCGTCGACATATAATACTAGGAAAGCAATTTTGCTCCCACTGACCTTCTTGTATACACAAGATTCGTCCGCGTTCTTGATGAAACCAAAGTCACTGACTGCTTCATCAAAACGTATATTCCAGCTCTTGGATGCCTGCTTCAATCCGTAGATTGACTTCTTTAGCTTGCATACCTTTTTAGCATTCTTTGGATCCTCAAAACCTTCAGGCTGTGTCATAAACACAGTTTCTGTTAAAACGCCGTTTAAGAAAGCAGTTTTGACATCCATCTGCCATATTTCGTAATCGTAATATGCAGCGATTGCTAACATTATTCGAATAGACTTTAGCATTGCAACTGGTGAAAAGGTTTCATCGTAATCCACACCGTGGACTTGCCTGTAACCTTTTGCGACCAATCTAGCTTTGAAAACTTCAAGTTTCCCATCCTTGTCCTTTTTCAGTTTGAAAACCCATTTGCTTCCAATGGCTTGGTAGCCATCTGGCAAATCGACCAAATCCCATACTTGGTTTTCAGACATGGAGTCTAATTCAGATTGCATGGCTTCTTGCCATTGCTTGGAGCTAGGGCTCGTCATAGCTTGTTTGTAAGTCGCAGGTTCATCACTTTCAAGTAATAGAACGTCATAGCTCTCGTTCGTCAAAATACCTAAGTACCTTTCCGGTTGAGATCTATATCTTTGCGATCTACGCGGGGTAACATTTCTAGATTGACCATGATTCTCACCAGATTCTTCTAAAGATCTCTGAGTTTCATCCTGAATGTCATCTTGATCATTCTCTAGAGTTTGTTGTTCGACTCGAATTTCTTCGAGGTCTACTTTTCTCCCACTTGTCATTTTGGAAATGTGATCCTTCTCCAAAAAGACACCATCTCGAGCAAAAAACACCTTGTTCTCAGATGTATTGTAGAAGTAATACCCCTTTGTTTCCTTTGGATAGCCCACAAGGATACATTTGTCAGATTTTGGATGAAGTTTGTCTGAAATTAATCGTTTGACGTATACTTTACATCCCCAAATCTTAAGAAAAGACACATTTGGAGGCTTTCCAAACCATAATTCGTATGGAGTCTTTTCGACAGCTTTAGACGGAGCTCTATTTATAGTGAGTGCAGCTGTATTTAGTGCATGTCCCCAAAATTCTAATGGAAGTTCGGCCTGACCCATCATTGACCTGACCATGTCTAGCAAGGTTCTGTTCCTCCGTTCCGACACACCGTTCCATTGTGGTGTTCCAGGAGGAGTCAATTCTGATAGAATTCCACACTCTTTCAGATGGTCATCAAATTCATAGCTCAGATATTCACCGCCTCTATCAGACCGCAGTGCCTTAATCTTCTTGCCTAATTGATTCTCTACTTCACTCTGAAATTCCTTGAATTTGTCAAAGGATTCAGACTTATGCTTCATTAGGTAGACATAACCATACCTACTGAAGTCATCAGTGAAAGTGATAAAGTAGCTGAAACCACCTCTAGCATTTGTACTCATTGGTCCACATACATCTGTATGGATTAAACCCAATAGTTCATTTGCTCTTTCTCCAACTTTAGAGAAAGGTTGCTTTGTCATTTTGCCAAGTAAACATGATTCGCATTTACCATAATCCTCTAAGTCAAATGGTTCTAGAATTCCTTCCCTTTGAAGTCTTTCTAAGCGTTTCAAGTTTATATGGCCTAATCGACAATGCCACAGATAGGTGAGATCTGAATCATCCTTTTTGGCCTTTTTGGTATTTATGTTATATACTTGTTTGTCGTGATCTAATAAATAAAGTCCATTGACTAATCTAGCAGATCCATAAAACATCTCTTTAAAATAAAACGAACAACTATTGTCTTTTAATAAAAAGGAAAATCCCTTAGCATCTAAGCAAGAAACTGAAATGATGTTTTTAGTAAGACTTGGAACATGGAAACATTCTTCCAGTTCCAAAACTAGCCCGGAGGGCAACGACAAATAGTAAGTTCCTACGGCTAATGCAGCAATCCGTGCTCCATTTCCCACTCGTAGGTCGACTTCACCCTTGCTTAACTTTCTACTTCTTCTTAGTCCCTGTGGATTGGAACATAAGTGTGAGCCACAACCTGTATCTAATACCCAAGAAGTTGAATTAGCAAGTATACAGTCTATAACGAAAATACCTGAAGATGGAACGACTGTTCCGTTCTTCTGATCTTCCTTTAGCTTCAAGCAATCTCTCTTCCAATGCCCCTTCTTCTTGCAGTAGAAGCATTCGGATTCAGAAGTGGGTTGACTGACCTTCCTCTTTGCAGATTTGGCGCCAGTTTGCTTAGTTGGGCTGGCCTTGTTGCCACCTTTCTTAGCATTCCTCTTCTTTCCAGATTTCTTGAACTTGCCCCCACGCACCATAAGCACATCCTGCTTATCACTTTTGAGCGTCTTTTCAGTGGTCTTCAGCATACCGTGAAGCTCAGTGAGCGTTTTGTCCAGACTATTCATACTGTAGTTCAGTTTGAACTGATCATACCCGCTATGAAGAGAATGGAGGATGGTGTCTATAGCCATTTCCTGAGAAAATTGCTGATCCAGCCGACTCATATTCTCAATGAGTCCAATCATTTTGAGAACATGTGGACTTACGGGCTCGCCTTTCTTAAGCTTGGTCTCAAGAATTTGCCTATGAGTCTCGAATCTTTCGACTCGAGCCAGATCTTGGAACATGTTCTTCAACTCACTGATGATTGTGAAAGCATCTGAGTTGATGAACGTTTTCTGCAGATCCGCACTCATGGTGGCGAGCATTAGACATTTCACATCCTTGTTGGCATCAATCCAACGATTGAGGGCTGCCTGAGTGACCCCGTCGCCTGCAGCTTCGGGCATCGCCTCATCTAGGACATACTCCTTTTCTTCCTGCATAAGAACTATTTGCAAGTTCCTTTGCCAGTCAAGGAAGTTTTTCCCGTTCAACTTCTCCTTTTCGAGAATTGATCGAATGTTGAATGAATTGTTGTTTGCCATATTAAAAACTACAATTGAAAAGAATAAACAAATAAATAACCATTCACAGTTTCTCTTAATAAACTTAAATTCTAGCATACATGCATAATTCAATGTTTATTAAGCATTTTATTTAAATTATGTGTTCCGGCAGGTGTGAATAAAATGATTCCAAGATCCTAAAATCATTGAAGAACTAAGCACAGTTTGTCGACTTAATCCTAGAACATCTTAGGTAAGCAAAAGCCTTTTGCTAATAGTCTAGAAACTATTCTTGGTTGATAGGTACGTCTAAGAACTTATTATGTAAACCTATCGAATTTGCCACGACATAAAAGGACTCCTTACTTATATCGTTGAGTTTCACCAAAACTAACATGTACTCACAATTATTTGTGTACCTTGCCCCTTTAGGACCAATAAGTAACACCTCGCTGAGCGAAAACTATTACTAGATTGATGTAAAGGATATCCAAGCAAGTGTATATTTTGGCATGGCACCTTTTAACTCAATTTTTAAGTTTGGAACTTAAGGCTCTTACTATGTTGGTTAGATTTTAAGTGAACTAAAATCCTTAATCATGCAACATAATCAAGCTTTTGATCTCATGCATTTTAAGACATATTTAAAAGCAATAAATAACTTAAAACATGCATAAGATATTTGTGATCTAGTATGGCCCGACTTCATCTTGAAGCTTTGACTTCAAAGTCCGTCTTGAAAATCTCCGTGGGAGGCACCATTTTCTTCAAATAGGATAAGCTATAACTAATTACAACTATTTGATGGTTCGCAGACCATATTTGAATTGAAAAATAACTTTGGTACTTTAGACCAATTACATTCAAATTAATGGTACGCAGACCATATTTTCTATCCTATTTGGGCCATACTAGTCACTTCATAACCTGCAAAACAGTACATATACAATATATACCATTCACCCATTCATTATCATGAATGGCCCACATAGCTGGTTAGTAAAACACATTATGCATCACGTAAACATTTGCAGCAATTAATCAAGGGCACCAATAATCTACCAATTATTCAGTCCTTATTAATTCTAATCAAGTTGTTTTAACCTTAAGGATTTGTAGACCTAATCAAGAGTTTATGACTAAAAAAACGCTCCCACTTAAACCAATAAATTCATATGCTTTTACTGATTTTAAACATAAAAATGTATTTCTAGTCTAACCGGAAACATACAAATTTAATTAAAATTTAAAGCTCATATAAATTTATAATTGAATCCAAAAAGTTTAATTTAATTTCAGTCGTATTTAAATTAATTCATGATTTTAATTTTAGTAAAATAATTAGAATAAATAACATTTATTATAATTACAATATTCAAAATTAAAATCCAAGAAAATAATTTAAATTATTAATTTTAAAATTAATTAAAATTACGTGAACTGAAATTTTCAAATTAAACATTCAAAACGATCTTTAATCGTAACGAAAACACCCTACGCGTTGCACGCCCATGGGCCGCACGCACACAGCCATTGCTGGCCATGTGCGCGCAGCCCATGCGCTCGTCGCATAGCTGCTGCATCCCCATCGCAAGCCTCCGCACGCATTGGTGCTCGCTGCGCGCGCCAGCGTTCATCGCACGCGAGCTATTGCTCGCAGTGCGCGCGCGACATCGCTCGCTGGGCGCGCGACATCGCTCGCTGGGCGCGCGACATCGCTCGCTGGGCGCGCGATATCGCTCGCTGGGCGCGCGACATCGCTCGCTGGGCGCGCGATATCGCTGGCTGGGCGCGCGACATCGCTCGCTGGGCGCGCGACATCGCTCGCTGGGCGCGCGAGTAATGCTGGGCGCAGCGCTCGTGGCACGCGAGCTTGCGCTCGCTGCGCGCGAGGCTGCGCGCTCTTGTGCGAGGCAGCGCGCATTGTGGCGCAGCTCGCTTGCTGCCCACACGCGACTGCCTTGGCTCGCCCTTCGCCCATGCCCATTCGTCCATTGCTCGTGGCACACGACACAAGGCAGGGCTGCTGCCTTGTGCTCGTGCACTACGCCCTTGCTCATTGCATTCGTGCCGCACGGGCGACGAGCTCCCTTGCTCGTCGTCGCATGCCCGCATTATACAACACCCCTTAAGGGTAACACGAAGCGTCCATTGCTTCGTGCGTGCAAGTTTTATGAACGAATCGCATAAAAATTTAAAATTTATATTTAAAATTAATGACAAATTAATAAATAATATTAATTTCATAATTTTAGGGCGAAAAAATCGAAAATTTATTATCCAATTGATTTCCGATTGTTATGGATTCAAGTCTAGGTCATAAAAATTTAAAATTTATCATAAATTTACAATTTTTATGGTGGTTTTTAATCATAGGTTTCTAATTAAATTACAATTAATTATGAAAATTAAATTAATTCTAAATTATTCTAATTTTCAACAAATTAATCATAATTACAAATTAGATTGCATAATTAACAAGACTAGGCATTCAAACTTGTTAAACATATGCAGTAGGTCAATCAAAAATTCAAGATTTATCAACAAGAATCGCAAATATTTAATTTAACATCTTAAATTTACGAAATTTTGCATTCGAAAAACTAAAACCTTCGAAAAGTCATAGTTAGGCTTCGAATTTGAGAATTCTGGGTTCGGCAGAAAAAAACTATTTTTGTCAAAATTTTAGAATGCCTTTTACATGCGGAATTGACACAAAAATCACTCAATTCGGATGAGTAACGAAGAAACTGCCGAAAAAACTGCGTACGTATAATTAAATAAACGCAATTTGCAATTAATTAACAATTACGAAAATTAATCACCCCTTTTAATTCTTGCAAATTTGTAATATTTAACCATGTTCATGCAATTTAGATTATGAAAATAATAAGGGGCTCGTGATACCACTGTTAGGTTATGATACATATGACATTACATAGATCATGCGGAAACAACCATTAACCCAGGACAACATATTATTTACACATAATCATATAGCATAATTTAGATGCATACTCTTTGTTGCGTGCCCTCCCTAGCTGCGCCCGAACCGAACAAGAACAAGTCTTTAGGACTCCAAGTGTCGTCCCTCCGTAGATAGTCCACAGCACGTCCGGATCCGCCTTAAGATTGACCAACTAGAATCGCCCTTAAGGTACTAGAAAATTTCGGCACTTTATGAGCAAGATGTGTGTTTTAATTTTCTCTCAAAAACTCACTTTTTGAATACTTTGAAACTTGTTATAAATTGTGAGCCCTAGCCTCATATTTATAGGGGTATGGAAAGGGAATCGAAATCCTATTCAGATACAAATTAATTAAACCTAGAATCCTACAAGAACTCTAATTTAATTAATTTATCAAATAGAATTAGGAATTTAATCATTAACCGAACTCTGCATGTTTTAGGAAACGTGCACGAACACAAACACTTGCACACACACGCACGGCAGCCACGATGGGCCCCATGCGTGCGCGCGAGCAGCAGCCCACACAGCGCCCGCGCGCGCTGCGCGCTGCGCGTGCTGTGCGCGCTGCGCAGCCTGCTGGGCCTGGCCTTGCGCTGGGCCTGGCGTGGCTGTTTGTGCGGCGCGCTTGGCTTGCTGGGCGATGGCCTGGCTTCGTGCTGGGCCTCGTCCGGCAGGCCTCGTCCGATGCTTATTCGTACGATGCGCTTCCGATTAAATTTTCCGATTCCGGAATTCATTTCCGATACGAACAATATTTAATATTTCCGATTCCGGAATTAATTTCCGTTTCGAACAAATATTTAATATTTCCGTTTCCGGAATTATTTTCCGATTCCGGTAATATTTCCGATTCTGACAATATTTCCGTTTCCGGCAATATTTCCGATTCTGGCAATATTTCCATTTCCGATAATATTTTCCGATACGTACCATGTTTCCGTTTCCGGCAACATCTACGACTTGGATAATATTTATATTTCCGATACGATCCATATTTCCGTTTCCGGTAATATCATCGTTTCCGGAGTATTCATTTCTTGCCTGTGACGATCTTAGCTCCCACTGAAACCAAGATCCGTCGGTTCCAAATATTCATAGATGGAGTATTTAATGCCATTAAATACTTGATCCGTTTACGTACTATTTGTGTGACCCTACGGGTTCAGTCAAGAGTAAGCTGTGGATTAATATCATTAATTCCACTTGAACTGAAGCGGCCTCTAGCTAGGCATTCAGCTCACTTGATCCCACTGAATTATTAACTTGTTAAGTAATACTGAACCGCATTTATTAGACTTAACATAGAATGCATACTTGGACCAAGGGCATTATTTCCTTCAGACTTCTTAATCGTCAAAGACCTGACGGCATACAATGTCATCCTAGGACGGCCCACCTTAAACAAGATCAAGGCCGTAGTCGTCACCCATCTGATGCTTCTGAAGTTCGTGTGCGATGATGGAGTCATAGGCACCATACATGGAGACCAACAACAGGCTAGGGATTGTTACCTGACGACCCTCAACCCGTCAGCATGGAAGCAAGATCCTGCAGAAGTCAGAGGAAAACGAAAGCATGAAGATGAATCCCAGGTCACCAAAGAAATTGGACCCGTCCAAATAGAAGCGGTCAAAGTTGAAGAAGGTGGCTAAGAGTAGAACATCATTAGGGTAACCATTGTACTCAGAGCCTACAAAACGGCCTAGCTATTGTACTCAGAGCCCACAAAACGGCCTGTAAATACCTGTCTAAGACGCGGTGAATGTAGCAAGCAATTTAGTAAATTACCACTTATCTGACGAATACAAATCTCTGTTGAAAGAAACTCACCAGAAAACAGTTCCTAAACTGGCGTCCCTATCCGCTAAATAAACAATACCCAGTGCTAATAAACACGAAGGGTTTTGACACCCACCATGACGCCTTTTCTTTGAAAAGCGCCCAAAAAGACTCAAACAAAGAGCAAAACATTCAGACATAAGACCTCCTCCTTGGATGGCGTCTAAAAAGACTAATCGTTTGACGGCCTGAGAAGTGGCCTAGATTAGCACCTCAAAATAGGCTCGCGAAACATTCAGACAAAAGACCCCCTCCTGGGATGCCGTCTAGAAAAGACTAATCGTTTGACGGCCTGAGAAGTGGCCTAGATTAGCGCCTCAAATTAGGCTGATCACCTAAAACACTGAGGTTTCTGTCCAACATTTGGGCCAAAAGAAAATTTTTGAGAAATCAGTACCGAACTGATAGAATTAAAATACAGTGCACAACGGCACAGACTGTTTATACATAGCGCCCAAAGCGCAAACAAACCAAATCAAATAAATGCCCGAAGGCACCAAAGTTTTACAAACGCCCACGACGTCATCTAAACCAATTGCAAAGAAAACCTGCTCAAGGAAGAGGGGCAATGGAACTCCCGTCCTGGACATCCTGGCCTTCAGGGGAGTTCACCTCGTCTTCTTCGACGTCTTCCTCCCCGTCACTAACAAACTCGGGAGGATCTAAGCCCAAGCGCCTAGCCGTTGAAACAGCTATCTGGTGGGAGATACGGCGTTTGAACCAGGAAAAATCCTTCCCGTCCATAGACTGATCCCATGCCTTTTAGGCGCATTCCAAGATGGACTCCTCGCCTAACTTAAAAGAGCTTGCAGCCTCCTTGCGCACGGCCTCGATCTTCCCCTGCATAGCCTTGAGCTGACCTTCAAGAACGATCACCTTGGAAGAGAAATTAGTCACTCGCTCCGAGACGGAAGAGTACTCCTCTCTCAGCACGGCAAGCCGCTCCTCATGCTCCAGCAACTTCTCTTCATACTTCTCGGCGTCCACTTCGGCCTTCTTCAGCTCTTCTGTCTTCAGGGCAATCTTCTCATCCGCGTCCAAGTTGATCAACCTAGCTGTCTTCTCAGCATATTGCTCATGATTCTCGATCTGGTCCTTGTGCTTGAGCATCTCTTTGTGCATATCAAAGCGGTAGTTCCTACTCTCGGCACAGCGAATGAAAAGCTGCCAAAAACAATATAGAGTTAAAAATAACGTACACATACTCATAAACACAGGAATCCAGGGGTAAGTGTCTCACATCAAGGACGAGAGACTGAATGGACCCAAAGAATCCCAAGTCAATCCCGGGGAGTGACCTCACGTATTCCACAGGAATGGCCGCATACACATCGGCAAGGATTTTATCCTTCGCCTCTGAGCTAAAACCGGCCGAAGGAGGGACGCTCGCCACCTCGGCCCGACGCATCCGCTTGAACATCTCAACTAAACCAAACACCAAGATTAATAAATATCGTGCAAACCCAACCTGATTATCACAAATTTAAAGTACAGAGACCCTAACCAATTGGCGAAGCTGCAAGAGGATTAGAGGCATTATCAGTAGAAGGAGCCTCAGTCTCCTTGCCTTTTCCCTTGTCCTCTCTGGACAAGGCGGGGGCGTCAGCCGCCGCAGTCTGATCGACTGTTGCCTCGTCAGTGTCTGCTCCGGCAGAACCATCCATTTCGGTGTCCATCTGGGATGGAATCTCCTTTTGCTCAGGAGGAGGAATGGGCGTCTGGATAGGAGGAACCTCCCCCTCAGTTGGGGGAGCGGACGGTTTCGGTACCGACGGCTTGGTAACAGCGTCGGCCGGACCCATCTTCTTGAAGAAGGGTCGTTTGGGCTTAGGAGCCTCCGTTGAAGATGCCGGGCGCTTCTTAGTAGCCGGCACGATGGGTTCCTAAAAGAAAAAGAAATCAGCGACCAAATCATGACAAAAAAAATATATAATAATAATAATATAAAGTATATATTACCTTGGCAACGTCGCCAGAGCCACCCTCACTGGACTTCTTGGAGGAGTCCTTCTTCTTGGCCTCCACAGCCTTGAGAATGTCCTCGGTATATACTTCGGACAGCCAAGCGGGTACTTCCACTACACCCTTGTCTTCGGGAGATAAGCGATCCATGGCAGAACCTACAAAGCCAAGGGTTAGTAAAAAAAAAAAAAAAAAAAAAAGAAGAAAAGAAAAATGTCTGAAAATCTACTGGGGAACTACCTCTACTCAAAAAAGAACAAAGACCGACGGCCGAAAGAAAGACTATATTAGTAAACTGGCCGACATGGGGGAAGCCAAGCATTAGGCACCCAGGCATGGCTTTTTGACGACAGCCGATACATCTCAGCCTGGAACAAGGGCTTCACTAGTCCCCACTCCCTGGACGAGAGGCGAGGGTAGGCGTCAGCTCTGGACAAATAACGGGGCCGGCGGTTCCAACGAGAAAGACGTCTGGAAAGGGAGAGGTCTTCCATTCGGACAACAGACCACTTCTTCCTCCACCAAACCCAACTAGATGTCTTACCCACCACCGTCTTATATCCCCGACGGCTGTAAAGGGTGAACCATCCCTGGGGAGAACGAGAAGAAGGGGCAATAACTACAAGTCGAAGGAAAGCAGGAAAGGAAGGGGTGACGCCGCTCAAAGCACACTTGGCAATGAAACCAAAGACATTTTCCCAGGAGTTGGGTGTCAATTGAGCAAGGCCAATGTCATACCCCTCTAAAACGTCCATCACAAAAGGGTGCAATGGAAATCTAAGGCCCAACCTAAAGGCAGCAGTATAAACGGCTACCTCCCCTTGGGAGAGTTGGTCCACGGAGTCATGAGGTCGGGGGCTCCTAAGGCTAAAACCTAGAGGCAAGAGCAGAAAACGCTCAAAATCGCGACCCTTCTCCCTCAGATACCGCAGCCATTTCATGCTGGGAAAGATATCCGACGGGAACAGATTGACGTCCTCCTTGAAGGAAATAATGCCCTTGGTCCAAGTATGCATTCAATGTTAAGTCTAATAAATGCGGTTCAGTATTAATTAACAAGTTAATAATTCAGTGAGATCAAGTGAGCTGAATGTCTGGCTAGAGGCCGCTTCAGTTCAAGTGGAATTAATGATATTAATCCACAGCTTACTCTTGACTGAACCCGTAGGGTCACACAAATAGTACGTAAACGGATCAAGTATTTAATGGCATTAAATACTCCATCTATGGATATTCGGTATCGACGGATCTTGGTTCCAGTGGGAGCTGAGATCGTCAAAGGCAAGCAAATGAATACTCCGGAAACGATGATATTGCCGGAAACGGAAATATGGATCGTATCGGAAATATAAATATTATCCAAGTCGTAGATGTTGCCGGAAACGGAAACATGGTACGTATCGGAAAATATTATCGGAAATAGAAATATTGCCGGAATCGGAAATATTGCCGGAAACGGAAATATTGTCTGAATCGGAAATATTATCGGAATCGGAAAATAATTCCGGAAACGGAAATATTAAATATTTGTTCGAAACGGAAATTAATTCCGGAATCGGAAATATTAAATATTGTTCGTATCGGAAATGAATTCCGGAATCGAGAATTTAATCGGAAGCGCATCGTACGAATTAGCATCGGACGAGGCCTGCCAGACGAAGGCCCAGCACGAAGCCGGGCCATCGCCCAGCAAGCCAAGCGCAACAACCACACGCCAAGCATGCGACCAGGCCCAGCGCAAAAGCCAGGCCCAGCCGAAGCTTGGGCGCGCGCGCGGGGCTGCGACGAGTGGGTTGGCGCTGTGCGTGGGCCGCAAGGCGTGCGTGCGGTGCTAGCGTATTACTCGAAGTGTGTTACTCGAATCCTAAAGCGTATAGAATTCGTTTAATGATTAAATTCCTAATCCTAAAAGATAAATTAATTAAATAAGAGTTCCACTAGGATTCTAATTTAATTAATTCGTATCCTAGTAGGATTCCAATTCTCTTTCCATACCCCTATAAATATGTGGCCTGGGTTCACAATTTATAACGAGTTTTCAAGTATTCAAAGTGAGTTTTTGAGAGAAAAATTCAGTCACATACCTTGCCTAAAAGTGCCGAAATTATTAGTACCTTAAGGGCGATTCTAGTTGGTCAATCTTAAGGCGGATCTGGACGTGCTGTGGACTATCTACGGAGGGACGACACTTGGAGTCCTAAAGACTTGTTCTTGTTCGGTTCGGGCGCAGCTAGGGAAGGCACGCAACAAAGAGTATGCTTCTAAACTATGCTATATGATTATGTGTAAATAATATGTATTCCTGGCTTAATGGTTGTTTCCGCATGATTTATGAATTGTCATATGTATCATAACCTAACACTCCTTCCCCCGAACCATAGGAGGAAGATTTTTTGCAAACTCCTCGTCTGAGGAGCTAGAGGAGTCATCTTCAAAATCCTCGCGGGGAACGCGGGGACGGGAAGCCACATTCTTTCTTCTCTTAGGAGAAAGTGCTGTTCTAGTGGCCCCGTCTCCTGTATCATGGGAAGGATAGACTCCACTCCTACTTCCTTGGGACGGGTTCGAAAAAGGAACCCTATCGTCCCCTTCTCGCGGTGCACCCCATGCACGCACGTTAGCTGTCTGTCTAATTCGAGCCATACCGTCCTGCATAAGGGACAGGACGTCTGACTTTAGCAAAGAAGGAAAGAGATAGGTGTCATAACCCCCAAGACGCCTTCACATAATACTATAAACAATAAATGAGAGAGGTCCCACAAACATGCAAACAACAAGGTGTTGATAGGAAACTTACCAGAAAACGATCAAACTGATGAGAAGTCTTGGCAAATCCTCTAAACCCTCAAGAACACTGGACAGCCAATCCAAGAACACTCAAGCGCACGCACCAGCAGATATTTGGCAGAACAGAATTTACTTTCTCTCTCTAAAATAAAAAATCGCTCTGAAGTAACAAAAGAAAAATGAAAGAGGAATTGAAGCTTTTAAAGGAAAATCTAAGCTCGGAAAGGCCCTCACACGTGGTGTTCCTCCCTATCAAGCAGCCTACCCCACAGTGACAAGGGGCATCCTCCTTGAGGGGCAAATGATGTGACCTAAAAGAATGCCACCTAACTGCACTATCAAAACCCAGAAGGAAGAGCCCAGGCCCAAACAATAAAGAGGTCTACATTGGGCCTAAACAAGCCTACAGAACCAAAGGCAGGACACGTGTCCCAATCTTGCGTAAACTCTCAATCATGTGGGACCAGTTCCCGAGTAACCCTAGCACTATAAATAGTGCAAATCCCTAGGTAAAAGGGAATTCAATTCTTGCCCAACCACAATAAACTTGTCTTTGCTCTGCCTTCTCTCTACAAATCACTTATCTCTCTATCTTATACTTACTTAAGCATCGGAGGGAATATTCCTACGGGGAATATTCTTGTTTTGCAGGTTGCCAGAAGTTCGTGCCAAGTCATACTTGATACCTCCGAGGAGCGCGTGCCACATCAGCGCCGTAAAAGTTCCCACAACAAACACCGTATTGGGTTAGTAGCATGTTTTAATTAAAGAAATTGGTTTTGATGATTGAGTTTATAATTTTCAGATTTAATTAGTTTATAAAGTGTTGATTTTTGAAGTCAAAACACGCTTTCGGATTAAACCATTGTTAGGGTTTTGGTTTCAAATTGGTTGAGCAATTGATTCACATAATTTAATGACAATTTAAATTATGGGAATCAACTTAAATTTCCAGAATGTTTTTAAGCTTTAAAAAGTTGGTTTTTAAGGGTTTTAAAGCTAAAAAGTCAATGTTTTTATGTTAGGACTTGAGTTGACTATTTGAGACTATTAAATTAACGATTAATGAATGATTTCTAATTAAACTAAGGGTTTTAGTTTCTTAAATAGTTGCTGGAAATTTAGTAAACATGGATAATAATTTAGTTCTCTTATTTTGCTCTATAGGAGTTGATTTCTAGGGAGTCGTGATTCGCACAATGGCCCCCGTACTTAGGTATTCCAGGTACGTACAAGACTAGGGTGACCACCCATCCCTTGAGGACTTTATGAAGTGAATTGAATGCGAATCATGTGAACTTAATGATGTTATGAATTCATGTTTGATGATTGGGAATGATTATGTTATTATGAATTCATGTTTAATGTTGAGAACAAGCATATTGTTATTTTTGTTGAATCTATGTGAATGAGCATATTGAATTATGCTTTATAGATTCTATTGAACTATCATGTTATGGACTTTTATAATCGTTGAATTATGTCAAGCATGTTGTTCAAGTTGGTTTGCATGTATGAGTAGTGCGCATGCAAGTTGTTATTATTATTATGCTATAGTACAGGATGTCTAGCATAATTATTGAGCCAATCGAATGTTGCTAGTGAGCAACATATATTCACTACTACAAAAACACCTTTATAAGTCGCTCTTTTAGTGTCGCCTCAAATTATTGTACGACACCAAAACATTTAGAGTCCCATTTTATAAAACTGGCGACACATAAAGTTGCTAGCAGATATTTCAAAGAGACTAGCGTGTCGCCTGTGTTTTAAAATGAGACTTTAAAAGTTTTGGTGTCGCACATTAGTAACAGGCGACACCTATTTCTTCTAAATTTTATTTTCAATATTTTTTTCAAAATCATATTAAATAATTTCAGTGTCGCCTGTGATAAAAAAATTGGACTTTAAAATTTTTGGTGTCGCACGTTGATAATAGGCGACACCTATAATAAGCTTTAAATTTTAATTAAATTTGTATGTTTTCGGTTAGACTAGAAATACATTTTTATGTTTAAAATTAGTAAAGCATATGAATTTATTGGTTTAAGTGGGAGCCCTTTTAGTCATAAACTCTTGATTAGGTCTACAAAACCTTAAGGTTAAAACAACTTGATTAGAATTAATAAGGACTGAATAATTGGTAGATTATTGGTGCCCTTGATTAATTGCTGCAAATGTTTACGTGATGCATAATGTGTTTTACTAACCAACTATGTGGGCCATTCATGATAATGAATGGGTGAATGGTATATATTGTATATGTACTGTTTTGCAGGTTATGAAGTGACTAGTATGGCCCAAATAGGATAGAAAATATGGTATGCGTACCATTAATTTGAATGTAATTGGTCTAAAGTACCAAAGTCGTTTTTCAATTCAAATATGGTCTGCGTACCATCAAATAGTTGTAATTAGTTTTAATTATAGCTTATCCTATTTGAAGAAAATGGTGCCTCCCACGGAGATTTTCAAGACGGACTTTGAAGTTAAAGCTTCAAGATGAAGTCGGGCCATACTAGATCACATCTATCTTATGCATGCTTTAAGTTATTTATTGCTTTAAATATGTCTTAATTATGCATGAGATCGTGGCTTGATTATGTTGCATGATTAAGGATTTTAGTTCACTTAAAATCTAACCAACATAGTAAGAGCCTTAAGTTCCAAACTTAAAAATTGAGTTATAAGGTGCCATGCCAAAATATACACTTGCTTGGATATCCTTTACATCAATCTAGTAATAGTTTTCGCTCAGCGAGGTGTTACTTATTGGTCGTAAAGGGGTAAGGTACACAAATAATTGTGAGTACATGTTAGTTTTGGTGAAACTCAACGATATAAGTAAGGAGTCCTTTTATGTCGTGGCAAAATCGATAGGTTTACCTAATAAGTTCTTAGACGTACCTATCAACCAAGAATAGTTTCTAGACTATTAGCAAAAGGCTTTTGCTTACCTAAGATGTTTTAGGATTAAGTCGACAAACTGTGCTTAGTTCTTCAATGATTTTAGGATCTTGGAATCATTTTATTCACACCTGCCGGAACACATAACTTGAATAAAATGCTTAATAAACATTGAATTATGCATGTATGCTAGAATTTAAGTTTATTAAGAGGAACTGTGAATGGTTATTTATTTGTTTATTCTTTTCAATTGTAGTTTTTAATATGGCAAACAACAATTCATTCAACATTCGATCAATTCTCGAAAAGGAGAAGTTGAACGGGAAAAACTTCCTTGACTGGCAAAGGAACTTGCAAATAGTTCTTATGCAGGAAGAAAAGGAGTATGTCCTAGAAGAGGCGATGCCCGAAGCCGCAGGCGACGGGGTCACTCAGGCATCCCTCAATCGTTGGATTGATGCCAACAAGGATGTGAAATGTCTAATGCTCGCCACCATGAGTGCGGATCTGCAGAAAACGTTCATCAACTCAGATGCTTTCACAATCATCAGTGAGTTGAAGAACATGTTCCAAGATCTGGCTCGAGTCGAAAGATTCGAGACTCATAGGCAAATTCTTGAGACCAAGCTTAAGAAAGGCGAGCCCGTAAGTCCACATGTTCTCAAAATGATTGGACTCATTGAGAATATGAGTCGGCTGGATCAGCAATTTTCTCAGGAAATGGCTATAGACACCATCCTCCATTCTCTTCATAGCGGGTATGATCAGTTCAAACTGAACTACAGTATGAAAAGTCTGGACAAAACGCTCACTGAGCTTCACGGTATGCTGAAGACCGCTGAAAAGACGCTCAAAAGTGATAAGCAGGATGTGCTTATGGTGCGTGGGGGCAAGTTCAAGAAATCTGGAAAGAAGAGGAATGCTAAGAAAGGTGGCAACAAGGCCAGCCCAACTAAGCAAACTGGCGCCAAATCTGTAAAGAGGAAGGTCAGTCAACCCACTTCTGAATCCGAATGCTTCTACTGCAAGAAGAAAGGGCATTGGAAGAGAGATTGCTTGAAGCTAAAGGAAGATCAGAAGAACAGAACAGTCGTTCCATCTTCAGGTATTTTCGTTATAGATTGTATACTTGCTAATTCAACTTCTTGGGTATTAGATACAGGTTGTGGCTCACACTTATGTTCCAATCCACAGGGACTAAGAAGAAGTAGAAAGTTAAGCAAGGGTGAAGTCGACCTACGAGTGGGAAATGGAGCACGGATTGCTGCATTAGCTGTAGGAACTTACTATTTGTCGTTGCCCTCCGGGCTAGTTTTGGAACTGGAAGAATGTTTCCATGTTCCAAGTCTTACTAAAAACATCATTTCAGTTTCTTGCTTAGATGCTAAGGGATTTTCCTTTTTAATAAAAGACAATAGTTGTTCGTTTTATTTTAAAGAGATGTTTTATGGATCTGCTAGATTAGTCAATGGACTTTATTTATTAGATCACGACAAACAAGTATATAACATAAATACCAAAAAGGCCAAAAAGGATGATTCAGATCTCACCTATCTGTGGCATTGTCGATTAGGCCATATAAACTTGAAACGCTTAGAAAGACTTCAAAAGGAAGGAATTCTAGAACCATTTGACTTAGAGGATTATGGTAAATGCGAATCATGTTTACTTGGCAAAATGACAAAGCAACCTTTCTCTAAAGTTGGAGAAAGAGCGAATGAACTATTGGGTTTAATCCATACAGATGTATGTGGACCAATGAGTACAAATGCTAGAGGTGGTTTCAGCTACTTTATCACTTTCACTGATGACTTCAGTAGGTATGGTTATGTCTACCTAATGAAGCATAAGTCTGAATCCTTTGACAAATTCAAGGAATTTTAGAGTGAAGTAGAGAATCAATTAGGCAAGAAGATTAAGGCACTGCGGTCTGATAGAGGCGGTGAATATCTGAGCTATGAATTTGATGACCATCTGAAAGAATGTGGAATTCTATCAGAATTGACTCCTCCTGGAACACCACAATGGAACGGTGTGTCGGAACGGAGGAACAGAACCTTGCTAGACATGGTCAGGTCAATGATGGGTCAGGCCAAACTTCCATTAGAATTTTGGGGACATGCACTAAATACAGCTGCACTCACTATAAATAGAGCTCCGTCTAAAGCTGTCGAAAAGACTCCATACGAATTATGGTTTGGAAAGCCTCCAAATGTGTCTTTTCTTAAGATTTGGGGATGTGAAGTATACGTCAAACGATTAATTTCAGACAAACTTCATCCAAAATCTGACAAATGTATCCTTGTGGGCTATCCAAAGGAAACAAAGGGGTATTACTTCTACCATACATCTGAGAACAAAGTGTTTGTTGCTCGAGATGGTGTCTTTTTGGAGAAAGATCACATTTCCAAAATGACAAGTGGGAGAAAAGTAGAACTCGAAGAAATTCGAGTCGAACAACAAACTCTAGAGAATGCTCAAGATGACATTCAGGATGAAACTCAGAGATCTTTAGAAGAATCTGGTGAGAATCATGGTCAATCTAGAAATGTTACCCCGCGTAGATCGCAAAGATATAGATCTCAACCGGAAAGGTACTTAGGTATTTTGACGAACGAGAGCTATGACGTTCTATTACTTGAAAGTGATGAACCTACGACTTACAAACAAGCTATGACGAGCCCTAGCTCCAAACAATGGCAAGAAGCCATACAATCTGAATTAGACTCCATGTCTGAAAACCAAGTATGGGATTTGGTCGATTTGCCAGATGGCTACCAAGCCATTGGAAGCAAATGGGTTTTCAAACTGAAAAAGGACAAGGATGGGAAACTTGAAGTTTTCAAAGCTAGATTGGTTGCAAAAGGTTACAGGCAAGTCCACGGTGTGGATTACGATGAAACCTTTTCACCAGTTGCAATGCTAAAGTCTATTCGGATAATGTTAGCAATCGCTGCATATTACGATTACGAAATATGGCAGATGGATGTCAAAACTGCTTTCTTAAACGGCGTTTTAACAGAAACTGTGTTTATGACACAGCCTGAAGGTTTTGAGGATCCAAAGAATGCTAAAAAGGTATGCAAGCTAAAGAAGTCAATCTACGGATTGAAGCAGGCATCCAGGAGCTGGAATATACGTTTTGATGAAGCAGTCAGTGACTTTGGTTTCATCAAGAACGCAGACGAATCTTGTGTATACAAGAAGGTCAGTGGGAGCAAGATTGCTTTCCTAGTATTATATGTCGACGACATATTACTTATCGGAAATGACATTCCTATGTTGAACTCTGTCAAGATTTGGCTTGGGAAATGTTTTTCGATGAAAGATCTAGGAGAAGCACAGTACATATTGGGCATCAAGATTTACAGAGATAGATCTAAAAGGATGATTGGACTTAGTCAAAGCACTTATATCAATAAGGTGCTTGATAGGTTCAAGAATGCGGACTCCAAGCGAGGCTACCTACCCATGTCTCATGGAATGACTCTAAGCAAGACTCAGTGCCCAAAAACACTTGATGAGCGTAGACGAATGAATGGGATTCCATATGCATCATTGATTGGTTCAATAATGTATGCTATGATATG
The DNA here is from genome assembly GCF_020520425.1 of Spinacia oleracea. Taxonomy (NCBI): domain Eukaryota; kingdom Viridiplantae; phylum Streptophyta; class Magnoliopsida; order Caryophyllales; family Amaranthaceae; genus Spinacia; species Spinacia oleracea. The sequence continues at coordinate 472,849 of NC_079488.1, forward strand.
TACACGCCCGGATGTTGCGTACGCACTCAGTGCTACGAGCAGATACCAGCCAGACCCAGGAGAGGCGCATTGGACTGCTGCCAAGAATATTCTGAAGTACCTGAAAAGGCACAAAGATGACTTCCTGGTCTATGGTGGAGATGATGAATTAATTGTTAAAGGCTATACGGACGCAAGTTTCCAAACCGACAAAGATGATTTCAGATCACAGTCTGGGTTTGTCTTCTGCCTCAGCGGAGGAGCAGTAAGCTGGAAAAGTGCTAAGCAAAGCACCTTTGCGGATTCTACAACTGAAGCGGAGTACATTGCTGCACATGAAGCAACAAAGGAAGCTATATGGCTAAGGAAGTTCATAGGTGAACTTGGTGTAGTCCCCTCCATTAAAGGACCAATAGCCCTGTATTGTGATAATAACGGAACTATTGCACAGGCAAAGGAGCCTAGACACCACCAGAGAGTCAAGCATGTACTTCGTAGATTTCTGAAGGAAATAATGCCCTTGGTCCAAGTATGCATTCTATGTTAAGTCTAATAAATGCGGTTCAGTATTAATTAACAAGTTAATAATTCAGTGAGATCAAGTGAGCTGAATGCCTAGCTAGAGGCCGCTTTAGTTCAAGTGGAATTAATAATATTAATCCACAGCTTACTCTTGACTGAACCCGTAGGGTCACACAAATAGTACGTAAACGGATCAAGTATTTATTAGCATTAAATACTCCATCTATGAATATTCGGAACCGACGGATCTTGGTTTCAGTGGGAGCTAAGATCGTCACAGGCAAGGAATGAATACTCCGGAAACGATGATATTGCCGGAAACGGAAATATGGATCGTATCGGAAATATAAATATTATCCAAGTCGTAGATGTTGCCGGAAACGGAAACATGGTACGTGTCGGAAAATATTATCGGAAATGGAAATATTGCCAGAATCGGAAATATTGCCGGAAACGGAAATATTGTCAGAATCGGAAATATTACCGGAATCGGAAAATAATTCCGGAAACGGAAATATTAAATATTTGTTCGAAACGGAAATTAATTCCGGAATCGGAAATATTAAATATTGTTCGTATCGGAAATGAATTCCGGAATCGGAAAATTTAATCGGAAGCGCATCGTACGAATAAGCATCGGACGAGGCCCAGCACGAAGCCAGGCCATCGCCCAGCAAGCCAAGCGCGCCGCACAAACAGCCACGCCAGGCCCAGCGCAAGGCCAGGCCCAGCAGGCTGCGCGCAGCGCGCAGCGCGCACAGCGCGCACAGCACGCGCAGCGCGCAGCGCGCGCGGGCGCTGAGTGGGCTGCTGCTCGCGCGCACGCATGGGGCCCATCGTGGCTGCCGTGCGTGTGTGTGCAAGTGTTTGTGTTCGTGCACGTTTCCTAAAACATGCAGAGTTCGGTTAATGATTAAATTCCTAATTCTATTTGATAAATTAATTAAATTAGAGTTCTTATAGGATTCTAGGTTTAATTAATTTGTATCTGAATAGGATTTCGATTCCCTTTCCATACCGCTATAAATATGAGGCTAGGGCTCACAATTTATAACACAAGTTTAAAAGTATTCAAAGTGAGTTTTTGAGAGAAAAATTCAGTCACACATTTGCCTATAAAGTGCCGAAAATAATAGTACCTTAAGGGCGATTCTAGTTGGTCAATCTTAAGGCGGATCCGGACGTGCTGTGGACTATCTACGGAGGGACGACACTTGGAGTCCTAAAGACTTGTTCTTGTTCGGTTCGGGCGCAGCTAGGGAAGGCACGCAACAAAGAGTATGCATCTAATCTATGCTAAATGATTATGTGTAAATAATATGTTTTCCTGGGTTTATGGTTTTTCCGCATGATTTATGAATTGTCATATGTATCATAACCTAACAGTGGTATCACGAGCCCCTTATTATTTTCATAATCTAAATTGCATGAACATGGTTAAATATTACAAATTTGCAAGAATTAAACGGGGTGATTAATTTTCGTAATTGTTAATTAATTGCAAATTGCGTTTATTTAATTATACGTACGCAGTTTTTCTGCAGTTTCTTCGTTACTCATCCGAATTGAGTGATTTTTGTGTCAATTCCGCATGTAAAAGGCATTCTAAAATTTTGACAAAAATAGTATTTTTCTGCTGAACCCAGAATTCTCAAATTCGAAGCCTAACTATGACTTTTTGAAGGTTTTAGTTTTTCGAATGCAAAATTTCGTAAATTTAAGATGTTAAATTAAATATTTGCGATTCTTGTTGATAAATCTTGAATTTTTGATTGACCTACTGCATATGTTTAACAAGTTTGAATGCCTAGTCTTGTTAATTATGCAATCTAATTTGTAATTATGATTAATTTGTTGAAAATTAGAATAATTTAGAATTAATTTGATTTTCATAATTAATTGTAATTTAATTAGAAACCTATGATTAAAAACCACCATAAAAATTGTAAATTTACGATAAATTTTAAATTTTTATGACCTAGACTTGAATCCATAACAATCGGAAATCAATTGGATAATAAATTTTCGATTTTTCGCCCTAAAATTATGAAATTAATATTATTTATTAATTTGTCATTAATTTTAAATATAAATTTAAATTTTTATGCGATTCGTTCATATAACTTGCACGCACGAAGCAATGGACGCTTCGTGTTACCCTTAAGGGGTGTTGTATAATGCGGGCATGCGACGACGAGCAAGGGAGCTCGTCGCCCGTGCGGCACGAATGCAATGAGCAAGGGCGTAGTGCACGAGCACAAGGCAGCAGCCCTGCCTTGTGTCGTGTGCCACGACCAATGGACGAATGGGCATGGGCGTAGGGCGAGCCAAGGCAGTCGCGTGTGGGCAGCAAGCGAGCTGCGCCACAACGCGCGCTGCCTCGCACAAGAGCGCGCAGCCTCGCGCGCAGCGAGCGCAAGCTCGCGTGCCACGAGCGCTGCGCCTAGCATTGCTCGCGCGCACAGCGAGCGATGTCGCCCGCCCAGCGAGCGATGTCGCCCGCCCAGCGAGCGATGTCGCGCGCCCAGCGAGCGATGGCTCGCGCGCCCAGCGAGCGATGTCGCGCGCCCAGCGAGCGATGTCGCGCGCGCACTGCGAGCGATAGCCCGCGTGCGATGAGCGCTGGCGCGCGCAGCGAGCACCAATGCGTGCGGAGGCTTGCGATAGGGATGCAGCAGCTATGCGACGAGCGCATGGGCTGCGCGCACATGGCCAGCAATGGCTGTGTGCGTGCGGCCCATGGGCGTGCAACGCGTAGGGTGTTTGCGTTACGATTAGATCGTTCTGAATGTTTAATTTGAAAATTTCAGTTCACGTAATTTTAATTAATTTTAAAATTAATAATTTAAATTATTTTCTTGGATTTTAATTTTGAATATTATAATTATAATAAATGTTATTTATTCTAATTATTTTACTAAAATTAAAATCATGAATTAATTTAAATGCGACTGAAATTAAATTAAACTTTTTGGATTCAATTATAAATTTATATGAGCTTTAAATTTTAATTAAATTTGTATGTTTCCGGTTAGACTAGAAATACATTTTTATGTTTAAAATTGGTAAAGCATATGAATTTATTGGTTTAAGTGGGAGCGCTTTTTAGTCATAAACTCTTGATTAGGTCTACAAATCCTTAAGGTTAAAACAACTTGATTAGAATTAATAAGGACTGAATAATTGGTAGATTATTGGTGCCCTTGATTAATTGCTGCAAATGTTTACGTGATGCATAATGTGTTTTACTAACCAGCTATGTGGGCCATTCATGATAATGAATGGGTGAATGGTATATATTGTATATGTACTGTTTTGCAGGTTATGAAGTGACTAGTATGGCCCAAATAGGATAGAAAATATGGTCTGCGTACCATTAATTTGAATGTAATTGGTCTAAAGTACCAAAGTTATTTTTCAATTCAAATATGGTCTGCGAACCATCAAATAGTTGTAATTAGTTATAGCTTATCCTATTTGAAGAAAATGGTGCCTCCCACGGAGATTTTCAAGACGGACTTTGAAGTCAAAGCTTCAAGATGAAGTCGGGCCATACTAGATCACAAATATCTTATGCATGTTTTAAGTTATTTATTGTTTTAAATATGTCTTAAAATGCATGAGATCAAAAGCTTGATTATGTTGCATGATTAAGGATTTTAGTTCACTTAAAATCTAACCAACATAGTAAGAGCCTTAAGTTCCAAACTTAAAAATTGAGTTAAAAGGTGCCATGCCAAAATATACACTTGCTTGGATATCCTTTACATCAATCTAGTAATAGTTTTCGCTCAGCGAGGTGTTACTTATTGGTCCTAAAGGGGCAAGGTACACAAATAATTGTGAGTACATGTTAGTTTTGGTGAAACTCAACGATATAAGTAAGGAGTCCTTTTATGTCGTGGCAAATTCGATAGGTTTACCTAATAAGTTCTTAGACGTACCTATCAACCAAGAATAGTTTCTAGACTATTAGCAAAAGGCTTTTGCTTACCTAAGATGTTCTAGGATTAAGTCGACAAACTGTGCTTAGTTCTTCAATGATTTTAGGATCTTGGAATCATTTTATTCACACCTGCCGGAACACATAATTTGAATAAAATGCTTAATAAACATTGAATTATGCATGTATGCTAGAATTTAAGTTTATTAAGAGAAACTGTGAATGGTTATTTATTTGTTTATTCTTTTCAATTGTAGTTTTTAATATGGCAAACAACAATTCATTCAACATTCGATCAATTCTCGAAAAGGAGAAGTTGAACGGGAAAAACTTCCTTGACTGGCAAAGGAACTTGCAAATAGTTCTTATGCAGGAAGAAAAGGAGTATGTCCTAGATGAGGCGATGCCCGAAGCTGCAGGCGACGGGGTCACTCAGGCAGCCCTCAATCGTTGGATTGATGCCAACAAGGATGTGAAATGTCTAATGCTCGCCACCATGAGTGCGGATCTGCAGAAAACGTTCATCAACTCAGATGCTTTCACAATCATCAGTGAGTTGAAGAACATGTTCCAAGATCTGGCTCGAGTCGAAAGATTCGAGACTCATAGGCAAATTCTTGAGACCAAGCTTAAGAAAGGCGAGCCCGTAAGTCCACATGTTCTCAAAATGATTGGACTCATTGAGAATATGAGTCGGCTGGATCAGCAATTTTCTCAGGAAATGGCTATAGACACCATCCTCCATTCTCTTCATAGCGGGTATGATCAGTTCAAACTGAACTACAGTATGAATAGTCTGGACAAAACGCTCACTGAGCTTCACGGTATGCTGAAGACCGCTGAAAAGACGCTCAAAAGTGATAAGCAGGATGTGCTTATGGTGCGTAGGGGCAAGTTCAAGAAATCTGGAAAGAAGAGGAATGCTAAGAAAGGTGGCAACAAAGCCAGCCCAACTAAGCAAACTGGCGCCAAATCTGCAAAGAGAAAGGTCAGTCAACCCACTTCTGAATCCGAATGCTTCTACTGCAAGAAGAAGGGGCATTGGAAGAGAGATTGCTTGAAGCTAAAGGAAGATCAGAAGAACGGAACAGTCGTTCCATCTTCAGGTATTTTCGTTATAGACTGTATACTTGCTAATTCAACTTCTTGGGTATTAGATACAGGTTGTGGCTCACACTTATGTTCCAATCCACAGGGACTAAGAAGAAGTAGAAAGTTAAGCAAGGGTGAAGTCGACCTACGAGTGGGAAATGGAGCACGGATTGCTGCATTAGCTGTAGGAACTTACTATTTGTCGTTGCCCTCCGGGCTAGTTTTGGAACTGGAAGAATGTTTCCATGTTCCAAGTCTTACTAAAAACATCATTTCAGTTTCTTGCTTAGATGCTAAGGGATTTTCCTTTATAATAAAAGACAATAGTTGTTCGTTTTATTTTAAAGAGATGTTTTATGGATCTGCTAGATTAGTCAATGGACTTTATTTATTAGATCACGACAAACAAGTATATAACATAAATACCAAAAAGGCCAAAAAGGATGATTCAGATCTCACCTATCTGTGGCATTGTCGATTAGGCCATATAAACTTGAAACGCTTAGAAAGACTTCAAAGAGAAGGAATTCTAGAACCATTTGACTTAGAGGATTATGGTAAATGCGAATCATGTTTACTTGGCAAAATGACGAAGCAACCTTTCTCTAAAGTTGGAGAAAGAGCAAATGAACTATTGGGTTTAATCCATACAGATGTATGTGGACCAATGAGTACAAATGCTAGAGGTGGTTTCAGCTACTTTATCACTTTCACTGATGACTTCAGTAGGTATGGTTATGTCTACCTAATGAAGCATAAGTCTGAATCCTTTGACAAATTCAAGGAATTTCAGAGTGAAGTAGAGAATCAATTAGGCAAGAAGATTAAGGCACTGCGGTCTGATAGAGGCGGTGAATATCTGAGCTATGAATTTGATGACCATCTGAAAGAATGTGGAATTCTATCAGAATTGACTCCTCCTGGAACACCACAATGGAACGGTGTGTCAGAACGGAGGAACAGAACCTTGCTAGACATGGTCAGGTCAATGATGGGTCAGGCCGAACTTCCATTAGAATTTTGGGGACATGCACTAAATACAGCTGCACTCACTATAAATAGAGCTCCGTCTAAAGCTGTCGAAAAGACTCCATACGAATTATGGTTTGGAAAGCCTCCAAATGTGTCTTTTCTTAAGATTTGGGGATGTGAAGTATACGTCAAACGATTAATTTCAGACAAACTTCATCCAAAATCTGACAAATGTATCCTTGTGGGCTATCCAAAGGAAACAAAGGGGTAATACTTCTACAATACATCTGAGAACAAAGTGTTTGTTGCTCGAGATGGTGTCTTTTTGGAGAAGAATCACATTTCCAAAATGACAAGTGGGAGAAAAGTAGACCTCGAAGAAATTCGAGTCGAACAACAAACTCTAGAGAATGCTCAAGATGACATTCAGGATGAAACTCAGAGATCTTTAGAAGAATCTGGTGAGAATCATGGTCAATCTAGAAATGTTACCCCGCGTAGATCGCAAAGATATAGATCTCAACCGGAAAGGTACTTAGGTATTTTGACGAACGAGAGCTATGACGTTCTATTACTTGAAAGTGATGAACCTGCGACTTACAAGCAAGCTATGACGAGCCCTAGCTCCAAGCAATGGCAAGAAGCCATGCATTCTGAATTAGACTCCATGTCTGAAAACCAAGTATGGGATTTGGTCGATTTGCCAGATGGCTACCAAGCCATTGGAAGCAAATGGGTTTTCAAACTGAAAAAGGACAAGGATGGGAAACTTGAAGTTTTCAAAGGTAGATTGGTTGCAAAAGGTTACAGGCAAGTCCACGGTGTGGATTACGATGAAACCTTTTCACCAGTTGCAATGCTAAAGTCTATTCGAATAATGTTAGCAATCGCTGCATATTACGATTACGAAATATGGCAGATGGATGTCAAAACTGCTTTCTTAAACGGCGTTTTAACAGAAACTGTGTTTATGACACAGCCTGAAGGTTTTGAGGATCCAAAGAATGCTAAAAAGGTATGCAAGCTAAAGAAGTCAATCTACGGATTGAAGCAGGCATCCAGGAGCTGGAATATACGTTTTGATGAAGCAGTCAGTGACTTTGGTTTCATCAAGAACGCGGACGAATCTTGTGTATACAAGAAGGTCAGTGGGAGCAAAATTGCTTTCCTAGTATTATATGTCGACGACATATTGCTTATCGGAAATGACATTCCTATGTTGAACTCTGTCAAGATTTGGCTTGGGAAATGTTTTTCGATGAAGGATCTAGGAGAAGCACAGTACATATTGGGCATCAAGATTTACAGAGATAGATCTAAAAAGATGATTGGACTTAGTCAAAGCACTTATATCAATAAGGTGCTTGATAGGTTCAAGATGGCGGACTCCAAGCGAGGCTACCTACCCATGTCTCATGGAATGACTCTAAGCAAGACTCAGTGCCCAAAAACACTTGATGAGCGTAGACGAATGAATGGGATTCCATATGCATCATTGATTGGTTCAATAATGTATGCTATGATATGTACACGCCCGGATGTTGCGTACGCACTCAGTGCTACGAGCAGATACCAGTCAGACCCAGGAGAGGCGCATTGGACTGCTGCCAAGAACATTCTGAAGTACCTGAAAAGGCACAAAGATGACTTCCTGGTCTATGGTGGAGATGATGAATTAATTGTTAAAGGCTATACGGACGCAAGTTTCCAAACCGACAAAGATGATTTCAGATCACAGTCTGGGTTTGTCTTCTGCCTCAACGGAGGAGCAGTAAGCTGGAAAAGTGCTAAGCAAAGCACCATTGCGGATTCTACAACTGAAGCGGAGTACATTGCTGCACATGAAGCAGCAAAGGAAGCTATATGGCTAAGGAAGTTCATAGGAGAACTTGGTGTAGTCCCCTCCATTAAAGGACCAATAGCCCTGTATTGTGATAATAACGGAGCTATTGCACAGGCAAAAGAGCCTAGACACCACCAGAGAGTCAAGCATGTACTTCGTAGATTTCACCTTCTACGAGAGTTCGTTGAAAGAAAAGAAGTCGAGATAAGCAAAATTGGAACTGATGACAACATATCAGATCCATTAACTAAACCTCTGCCGCAGGCGAAGCACAACTCGCACACTGCAGCTATGGGAATCAAGCATATTGGAGAATGGCTTTGATGTCTCTGTTTAATGTTTTAAAGTTTTAGAGTTTAAATCTTTGTAAAACATTATTGGTTAATCATTCACAATAAATGAAAAGAATTCATTTTTCCATTTAATTTGTGGTTTATTAAATGATGAGTCCCTTCAATTTGACGATATATTCAAGATAGACTGTCAGGACCAGTCCTGTGACTAAGAAATGTCTATCAAGTGAACTTGAATGTCAAAGGTTGAAAATGGTCCCTAATCGGAGTTTTCTATAAAATTGGACGCATAGAAAACGTTAGACGATTAGAATGCAAGATGACTAGTAGTTCTGTTTCTTGAACTATGTGGACATGGCAATGTCATAATCATTTGCATAGATACTTACTTTGGGAAGACTAGTATCGGACGAGACCTATGAAACTTTACTGTAAGAGATGAAAGTCTGTCATAAGTAAATTTCATTAAATTATTAGACACTAAATCCTCAATACCTGAGTGATTTGAGATTACTTGTTTGAGAACTGGTTGCTTTGACGTTGACCAACCGTCGCACCGTAAAAGGAGGCTATAAAGGCAACGCTCAGGTAATCACCTATCAAACGAAGTCTAATCTCAAGATCGCAAGATTGGGATTGTCCTCCCATAAATCGGGATGAGATGCTTAAAAGTTGTACAAGGCCACTCGGAGAGCTAGAAACTGTGAAATGCATGGCCGTGCTCGGATGAATCATAGGCTATGATTATCTGTTTATTTGATCAGTTGAACTCTGAAACCGAGGAACACCTCTGGACATAATAAGGATGACAACTCTTACCTTATGTTCAAGAGCAAGCATCGAGTGACAAAGGAATTAGGAAATGCACACTTGTCCCTAAGGACAAGTGGGAGACTGAAGGAAATAATGCCCTTGGTCCAAGTATGCATTCTATGTTAAGTCTAATAAATGCGGTTCAGTATTAATTAACAAGTTAATAATTCAGTGAGATCAAGTGAGCTGAATGCCTAGCTAGAGGCCGCTTTAGTTCAAGTGGAATTAATAATATTAATCCACAGCTTACTCTTGACTGAACCCGTAGGGTCACACAAATAGTACGTAAACGGATCAAGTATTTATTAGCATTAAATACTCCATCTATGAATATTCGGAACCGACGGATCTTGGTTTCAGTGGGAGCTAAGATCGTCACAGGCAAGGAATGAATACTCCGGAAACGATGATATTGCCGGAAACGGAAATATGGATCGTATCGAAAATATAAATATTATCCAAGTCGTAGATGTTGCCGGAAACGGAAACATGGTACGTGTCGGAAAATATTATCGGAAATGGAAATATTGCCAGAATCGGAAATATTGCCGGAAACGGAAATATTGTCAGAATCGGAAATATTACCGGAATCGGAAAATAATTCCGGAAACGGAAATATTAAATATTTGTTCGAAACGGAAATTAATTCCGGAATCGGAAATATTAAATATTGTTCGTATCGGAAATGAATTCCGGAATCGGAAAATTTAATCGGAAGCGCATCGTACGAATAAGCATCGGACGAGGCCTGCCGGACGAGGCCCAGCACGAAGCCAGGCCATCGCCCAGCAAGCCAAGCGCGCCGCACAAACAGCCACGCCAGGCCCAGCGCAAGGCCAGGCCCAGCAGGCTGCGCGCAGCGCGCACAGCACGCGCAGCGCACAGCGCGCACAGCACGCGCAGCGCGCAGCGCGCGCGGGCGCTGAGTGGGCTGCTGCTCGCGCGCACGCATGGGGCCCATCGTGGCTGCCGTGCGTGTGTGTGCAAGTGTTTGTGTTCGTGCACGTTTCCTAAAACATGCAGAGTTCGGTTAATGATTAAATTCCTAATTCTATTTGATAAATTAATTAAATTAGAGTTCTTATAGGATTCTAGGTTTAATTAATTTGTATCTGAATAGGATTTCGATTCACTTTCCATACCGCTATAAATATGAGGCTAGGGCTCACAATTTATAACACAAGTTTAAAAGTATTCAAAGTGAGTTTTTGAGAGAAAAATTCAGTCACACATTTGCCTATAAAGTGCCGAAAATAATAGTACCTTAAGGGCGATTCTAGTTGGTCAATCTTAAGGCGGATCCGGACGTGCTGTGGACTATCTACGGAGGGACGACACTTGGAGTCCTAAAGACTTGTTCTTGTTCGGTTCGGGCGCAGCTAGGGAAGGCACGCAACAAAGAGTATGCATCTAATCTATGCTAAATGATTATGTGTAAATAATATGTTTTCCTGGGTTTATGGTTTTTCCGCATGATTTATGAATTGTCATATGTATCATAACCTAACAATTTCACCTTCTACGAGAGTTCGTTGAAAGAAAAGAAGTCGAGATAAGCAAAATTGGAACTGATGACAACATATCAGATCCATTGACTAAACCTCTGCCGCAGGCGAAGCACAACTCGCACACTGCAGCTATGGGAATCAAGCATATTGGAGAATGGCTTTGATGTCTCTGTTTAATGTTTTAAAGTTTTAGAGTTTAAATCTTTGTAAAACATTATTGGTTAATCATTCACAATAAATGAAAAGAATTCATTTTTCCATTTAATTTGTGGTTTATTAAATGATGAGTCCCTTCAATTTGACGATATATTCAAGATAGACTGTCAGGACCAGTCCTGTGACTAAGAAATGTCTATCAAGTGAACTTGAATGTCAAAGGTTGAAAATGGTCCCTAGTCGGAGTTTTCTATAAAATTGGACGCATAGAAAACGTTAGACGACTAGAATGCAAGATGACTAGTAGTTCTGTTTCTTGAACTATGTGGACATGGCAATGTCATAATCATTTGCATAGATACTTACTTTGGGAAGACTAGTATCGGACAAGACCTATGAAACTTTACTGTAAGAGATGAAAATCTGTCATAAGTAAATTTCATTAAAATTATTAGACACTAAATCCTCAATACCTGAGTGATTTGAGATTACTTGTTTGAGAACTGGTTGCTTTGACGTTGACCAACCGTCGCACCGTAAAAGGAGGCTATAAAGGCAACGCTCAGGTTATCACCTATCAAACGAAGTCTAATCTCAAGATTGCAAGATTGAGATTATCCTCCCATAAATCGGGATGAGATGCTTAAAAGTTGTACAAGGCCACTCGGAGAGCTAGAAACTGTGAAATGCATGGCCGTGCTCGGATGAATCATAGGCTATGATTATCTGTTTGTTTGATCAGTTGAACTCTGAAACCGAGGAACACCTCTGGACATAATAAGGATGACAACTCTTACCTTATGTTCAAGAGCAAGCATCGAGCGACAAAGGAATTAGGAAATGCACACTTGTCCCTAAGGACAAGTGGGAGACTGAAGGAAATAATGCCCTTGGTCCAAGTATGCATTCAATGTTAAGTCTAATAAATGCGGTTCAGTATTAATTAACAAGTTAATAATTCAGTGAGATCAAGTGAGCTGAATGCCTGGCTAGAGGCCGCTTCAGTTCAAGTGGAATTAATGATATTAATCCACAGCTTACTCTTGACTGAACCCGTAGGGTCACACAAATAGTACGTAAACGGATCAAGTATTTAATGGCATTAAATACTCCATCTATGGATATTCGGTATCGACGGATCTTGGTTCCAGTGGGAGCTGAGATCGTCAAAGGCAAGCAAATGAATACTCCGGAAACGATGATATTGCCGGAAACGGAAATATGGATCGTATCGGAAATATAAATATTATCCAAGTCGTAGATGTTGCCGGAAACGGAAACATGGTACGTATCGGAAAATATTATCGGAAATAGAAATATTGCCGGAATCGGAAATATTGCCGGAAACGGAAATATTGTCTGAATCGGAAATATTATCGGAATCGGAAAATAATTCCGGAAACGGAAATATTAAATATATGTTCGAAACGGAAATTAATTCCGGAATCGGAAATATTAAATATTGTTCGTATCGGAAATGAATTCCGTAATCGAGAATTTAATCGGAAGCGCATCGTACGAATTAGCATCGGACGAGGCCTGCCAGACGAAGGCCCAGCACGAAGCCGGGCCATCGCCCAGCAAGCCAAGCGCAACAACCACACGCCAAGCATGCGACCAGGCCCAGCGCAAAAGCCAGGCCCAGCCGAAGCTTGGGCGCGCGCGCGGGGCTGCGACGAGTGGGCTGGCGCTGTGCGTGGGCCGCAAGGCCTGCGTGCGGTGCTAGCGTATTACTCGAAGTGTGTTACTCGAATCCTAAAGCGTATAGAATTCGTTTAATGATTAAATTCCTAATCCTAAAAGATAAATTAATTAAATAAGAGTTCCACTAGGATTCTAATTTAATTAATTCGTATCCTAGTAGGATTCCAATTCTCTTTCCATACCCCTATAAATATGTGGCCTGGGTTCACAATTTATAACGAGTTTTCAAGTATTCAAAGTGAGTTTTTGAGAGAAAAATTCAGTCACATACCTTGCCTAAAAGTGCCGAAATTATTAGTACCTTAAGGGCGATTCTAGTTGGTCAATCTTAAGGCGGATCCGGACGTGCTGTGGACTATCTACGGAGGGACGACACTTGGAGTCCTAAAGACTTGTTCTTGTTCGGTTCGGGCGCAGCTAGGGAAGGCACGCAACAAAGAGTATGCTTCTAAACTATGCTATATGATTATGTGTAAATAATATGTATTCCTGGCTTAATGGTTGTTTCCGCATGATTTATGAATTGTCATATGTATCATAACCTAACACTCCTTCCCCCGAACCATAGGAGGAAGATTTTTTGCAAACTCCTCGTCTGAGGAGCTAGAGGAGTCATCTTCAAAATCCTCGCGGGGAACGCGGGGACGGGAAGCCACATTCTTTCTTCTCTTAGGAGAAAGTGTTGTTCTAGTGGCCCCGTCTCCTGTATCATGGGAAGGATAGACTCCACTCCTACTTCCTTGGGACGGGTTCGAAAAAGGAACCCTATCGTCCCCCTCTCGCGGTGCACCCCATGCACGCACGTTAGCTGTCTGTCTAATTCGAGCCATACCGTCCTGCATAAGGGACAGGACGTCTGACTTTAGCAAAGAAGGAAAGAGATAGGTGTCATAACCCCCAAGACGCCTTCACATAATACTATAAACAATAAATGAGAGAGGTCCCACAAACATGCAAACAACAAGGTGTTGATAGAAAACTTACCAGAAAATGATCAAACTGATGAGAAGTCTTGGCAAATCCTCTAAACCCTCAAGAACACTGGACAGCCAATCCAAGAACACTCAAGCGCACGCACCAACAGATATTTGGCAGAACAGAATTTACTTTCTCTCTCTAAAAGAAAAAATCGCTCTGAAGTAACAAAAGAAAAATGAAAGAGGAATTGAAGCTTTTAAAGGAAAATCTAAGCTCGGAAAGGCCCTCACACGTGGCGTTCCTCCCTATCAAGCAGCCTACCCCACAGTGACAAGGGGCATCCTCCTTGCGGGGCAAATGATGTGGCCTAAAAGAATGCCACCTAACTGCACTATCAAAACCCAGAAGGAAGAGCCCAGGCCCAAACAATAAAGAGGTCTACATTGGGCCTAAACAAGCCTACAGAACCAAAGGCAGGACACGTGTCCCAATCTTGCGTAAACTCTCAATCATGTGGGACCAGTTCCCGAGTAACCCTAGCACTATAAATAGTGCAAATCCCTAGGTAAAAGGGAATTCAATTCTTGCCCAACCACAACAAACTTGTCTTTGCTCTGCCTTCTCTCTACAAATCACTTATCTCTCTAGCTTATACTTACTTAAGCATCGGAGGGAATATTCCTACGGGGAATATTCTTGTTTTGCAGGTTGCCAGAAGTTCGTGCCAAGTCATACTTGATACCTCCGAGGAGCGCGTGCCACATCAGCGCCGTAAAAGTTCCCACAACAAACACCGTATTGGGTTAGTAGCATGTTTTAATTAAAGAAATTGGTTTTGATGATTGAGTTTATAATTTTCAGATTTAATTAGTTTATAAAGTGTTGATTTTTGAAGTCAAAACACGTTTTCGGATTAAACCATTGTTAGGGTTTTGGTTTCAAATTGGTTGAGCAATTGATTCACATAATTTAATGACAATTTAAATTATGGGAATCAACTTAAATTTCCAGAATGTTTTTAAGCTTTAAAAAGTTGGTTTTTAAGGGTTTTAAAGCTAAAAAGTCAATGTTTTTATGTTAGGACTTGAGTTGACTATTTGAGACTATTAAATTAACGATTAATGAATGATTTCTAATTAAACTAAGGGTTTTAGTTTCTTAAATAGTTGCTGGAAATTTAGTAAACATGGATAATAATTTAGTTCTCTTATTTTGCTCTATAGGAGTTGATTTCTAGGGAGTCGTGATTCGCACAATGGCCCCCGTACTTAGGTATTCCAGGTACGTACAAGACTAGGGTGACCACCCATCCCTTGAGGACTTTATGAAGTGAATTGAATGCGAATCATGTGAACTTAATGATGTTATGAATTCATGTTTGATGATTGGGAATGATTATGTTATAATGAATTCATGTTTAATGTTGAGAACAAGCATTGTTGAATCTACGTGAATGAGCATATTGAATTATGCTTTATAGATTCTATTGAACTATCATGTTATGGACTTTTATAATCGTTGAATTATGTCAAGCATGTTGTTCAAGTTGGTTTGCATGTATGAGTAGTGCGCATGCAAGTTGTTATTATTATTATGCTATAGTACAGGATGTCTAGCATAATTATTGAGCCAATCGAATGTTGCTAGTGAGCAACATATATTCACTACTACAAAAACACCTTTATAAGTCGCTCTTTTAGTGTCGCCTCAAATTATTGTACGACACCAAAACATTTAGAGTCCCATTTTATAAAACTGGCGACACATAAAGTTGCTAGCAGATATTTCAAAGAGACTAGCGTGTCGCCTGTGTTTTAAAATGAGACTTTAAAAGTTTTGGTGTCGCACATTAGTAACAGGCGACACCTATTTCTTCTAAATTTTCTTTTCAATATTTTTTTCAAAATCATATTAAATAATTTCAGTGTCGCCTGTGATAAAAAAATTGGACTTTAAAAGTTTTGGTGTCGCACGTTGATAATAGGCGACACTTATTTTATTTTTTTTAAATGAAATGAAATACTTTTGGTGTCGGATGTGATATAAAAATGTGACTCTAAAGCGTTGGTGTCGCACATTAAAATAGGCGACACCTATCCCTCCTAAATTTTATTTTTATCTTAAAAATCATACGAAATAGTTTTATTGTCACCTGTTAATTATTTTATGAAATATTAATCGATACTATATTATAATTACTAGCGTACATTACATCAGAAAAAACGGTTAAAAAATAAAATTGCATAATTAAAATCCAAAAAACTAATTAAAAAAATAAATTCACCAAACGAATATTTTCTAAAGATTTTTCAATAAAAAAAATAAAAATTACCCTAAACATTTCGCAGGAATTGAACCCGCTTAAGTACTTAACCTATTCTCAATCTCCCAGGCCTCTCGTAATCTTGCGGTTCTCACAATCTCTCATAACCCCAGTCATCATCTTCCTCCACCCCAATAATCTTCCTCTCGCAATCTTCGGAACTCACAAGTCACCATCAGTCATCCTCTCTCAAGATCAACTCGAGCAGTACGTTCATCATCTCCATCCAATTCACCATCTCACAAGCGCGCAATAACAGCTGGTTTTCTACGCAAAGCGAATACAACAAACAAGGTAAGGGATTTCTTTGATTCGTGAAACTTCTGCAAAATTGAAGTATTAATCTTAATTTTTTGTGTTTATTTTATTATTTTGTTATCGATCTCTTATCAGATTAGGCGTTTTTCATCTTAAAATTATTGAATTGATATAATTAAATTGGGCGTTTTTTTCATCAAAAAATTATTGAATTGATATGATTAAATTGGGGTTTTTTTTTCATTGAAGAATTATTGAATTGATATGATTATGATTATGATTATTGAATTGGGCGTTTGTAGTGTTTTAAATTGAATTGAATTCATATGATTACGACTATTGAATTATTGAATTGATATGATTAAATTGGGCGTTTTTTTCATTAAAGAATTATTGAATTGATATGATTGTTGAATTGGGCGTCTGTAGGGTTTTAAGTTGAGCGTTTTTTCCATCAAAACATTATTGAATTGTAGTATTTTCAGTTTTGCCTCTTTTTGTGTAATCCATAAAGTCAGGAATCAGTCTATTACACGTTCTTAGTGTGTGTGTGTGGGGGGGGGGTGGAAGGGGCGTTTATGGGACAACAGGACCTCTGTTGGCTCTTGTTGGATGCTAATTTTACCCCTTAATATGGAGTGTGCCTCAGGTTATGTGGTTTGGGTGGGTTACTGTTGCTTTAGGGGAATACTGGGGTTGGGCGGAACTAGCACAGAAGCAACACATAAAGTTGCTAGCAGATGATGAGTTGTTGAGCAAGATTGATGAGCAAGTACTTTGGGACCAGAACTCTAAAAAGTGAATAATATTTCAGTTACTGAAGCTCCTTATTGCACCATCCATACTGTTTCCCTCCATTGTCGATTTATATTGTGAACGTTGGCTTCAGTTTTCTCTATTATAATATGTTATTCAGAATGATAATATGTTATTCAGAGTTGTCAAGTGTGCCATATAGTGTTAGTGAGTTCAGTTAAATCCAGATAAAGGTATTTCAGGTAAAAAGTAGGTTGGATATAAACACTAGCATCATATTCAAAAGGTCTTCATTTTTCCTATGGACGTACAGGTATCTAACTGGTTCACCAGTGCAAGAGTGAGGCTGAAGCCATTTGTGGATGAAATGCACGCGCTTGAGAGGAAAACTCAATGCTCAAAGGCCGAAGATACCGAGAGAATCATCGATTTGTCAACTGACCACCAAACTTCGTTGCATTCCCAACTTTCTGAGAAGTACTTCCAGACTACATACTCTTGCAACTAAGAAAACTAGTTTAAGTACTACTCCATCCCAATTCGGCAAATTCTCATGGTATGTTATAACTTATAAGGATACACTTTTTTAATTTCTACAAGGAAAAGGAGAATTCAGCGGTTCATGCATGTACATTTTTTTTGGTATTAAAATGGAATTTTTAATTTCTTGTTCATGATTAATTGTGTGCTTGGACTAGTTTTCTTGTCTTAATTCGGTGGGACTAGCATTATTGAATCCCTACAATTTTCAAGGTCTGTTTGATCTCTGCTTTTGTACGCTATTGGTGCTAAGTTGCTAACACATTAATGACTGGTGTGTTAGAGTTCTTTGTTATGTTTTGAGTAGAGGTTCAAGTAGAGTAAAAGTACAGACTCAAAAGTTTTTCAATAACTGAAGCATAGATTCTATACATGATCTTGTTAATATTTCACTCCTAAGTTTAAATAAGTATGTCCCTTATGTTTTAGTCTTTTCACCTTGATTTGTGGATGCACCGTTGTGGACTTGTGGGTACTGCTGGTTTGAGATCAATTTTGTAGTCAAATGGGTAAAGTGCTGCTTAGTAGAAACCTAGAGAGAGTGTGTGTTCCATTGTGAGTTTTTCCCAATAACATCTGAAAGACTGAAACTATTTGGTTTATCAAAACTAAAGGATTTTTGTTTGATTAATTCGGTGATAAAAATTTCTGGTATACTTTAGTTAATAAAATAAGCTTAACTGATTTTTAATTTTGTTTTCATGAACAAGGTTTGTGTGTGATTGCTGCTGAATTTTCTCTTGCTCTATAGAAAACAAATTTTCGTTAATTTTCATGGAAAATAATTGAAATTTGGTATTTCCAGACTTAATTTTAATGAGAAATTAGACGAGGTATTAAACAAAGTATCTGCATGATTTTCTGAAGCTTGTAGTTGATGGATAACAAGTCTAGAACCATAAACCAACAACAAGTCTAGATGTTCCCATGGATGATGGTATAGATCGATATTAAAACATGAACCTTGAGTAGGACCTCGGTTGGCTCTTGTTGGATGCTTAGCTTTCCCCTTCGTGTGGAGTGTGCCTGTGGTTATGTGGTTTGGGTGGGTTAATGCTGCTTTAGAGGAATACTTTAGGGGAATACTGGGGTTTCCAGCAAGGTTAGGGGCGAAACTAGATTAGACCAAGGGAGGTGCATACGCTGATTGCCTGAGGTTAAAAGTATTTAGAAGCAGCTTAGCATCATAAAATAATTTCGTTTGATGGCAAACGAGATGTATCAGTACATATTGGAATCAATGTTCGAATCCTACGACCGACTATCTAAGTATAAACTACTTCTAATTTTCATTTTGCTTATCGTTTTAACTTTGAAGTGACTCCTATATATTCCTCTCTGAATAAATGCTACCGAGTACTTAGTACTTTTTATTTTATTTGATCTTTGATTGTTTAATTTCCTGTCTTTAACCTATATTCTGTAATAATGCATCTTATCTCTCTTGATAAAAAAAACTTAATTAAAAAATAAGTAAATGAAGTAAATATGTTATTTGACCTGGAGCAAGTAAACAGGAGAATCCAGAGCTCCATCGTGCAGCAACTCAAAGTGAAGATGATCCTGAAACAGAAACGGGATATCCAGAATCAGATCACTTTTAATTTCAGAATGACGTGGAACTAAAAACTGATGATGATGACTATATTTTATTAGATATCTCATTGCACCCTAGCACATTGTCAGAGCATAGCTTGAAGTTCTTTTGTTGTTTCTGATTTCTTGTGTGACTTGTAGAAAGTAAACAGGAGAATCGCATCGTGTCACCTGCTAAAGGAGGAGAGTTACATTCTGCAATAGCTCAAACTGAAGATGATCGTGATACAGAAAAGGAAAGTCAAGGATCGGATAACTTTGAATATCAATATGATGTGAAACTAAAAACTGGGATGCAGACCACTGATTTAGGCAATAATCACGAGAGGGAGAAGAAGAAAATCGGTGCGCATATCCTTAATTTAAGTGATGATGAGAGAGTGAAGAAGAGAATCAGAAGGTATGCATCTGTAGAAACAGAACAAAATGAATGGTATTGTATGGGTCCACTTGGAGACATCAGGGGACCTTATAAAATGTCAATGCTCAAGCAATAGAATGAATTAGCTGCTCCATTTGCTAACAAGTTCAAAGTTTGGAAGATAGGCCAGTGTGAAAAAGATAGAGTGCCGTTGTCAGATTCTTGTCGCTTAGTCTCCACAAGTAAGTAATCTTATCTTTCAATCTGTACAGAGAAAATAGATAATTGTTCTTGCTGGCTTAACTACTTGATGCAAGTTTTTGCTTTAACTCTAATTTGTTGACCATTCAAAAGTCAGAACATTACAACGTAGGTAAGAAGAAGTCCCCATTCCTTTAAGTATCTAATTTATCTAATGAGATTACTACTCACATAAGGTTATTTTGGATTCTCCTATTTCTTCCGAGATTGTGACTTGTCTGATCCTTTAGTTACTTTCCTGCGATCAAGTCATGTAAAATCTCTTCAATCAAGTGAAAATAGGTCTAGAGATCCAAAATGAAGTATCTCTGGTGGCTTTGAGGAAGCCTTCCACCATATACATGAGATTTCTCAAAAGCGAAGGGGCATATCTGTACTTGTTGGCATATCTGTACCTGTTGGCATAGTTGTACCTGTTGGCATACCAGCCTATTACTACTCTTTTACACAAGTAGCACCTGTTGGAAGACCTGTTTTCTTTCTTTCTTCAAGCATAAGTAGTTAGCACTAGATTGATTTCTTTCTTTCTTCAAGCAGAAGTAGTTAGCACTAGCTTGATTTCTTTCTTTCTTCAAGCAGTTAGCACTAGCCTGCTTTCTCTCTTTCTTCAAGCACAAGCAGTTCACACTAGCCCTTCTTTCAGAATCAGAAGAAATTGGCAATTGGCAGAATATGGAGTACATGTATATATCAAATAGTTTTACTTGGATTACAAAGTATTAGTAATCTGGAAGAGGTACGTGTATGTGTATTTTTGTTATTATAGATTTATCTCATTTTGTACTACTATATATGTGCTAGATTTTATCCAAACTTTACTAATTAATACATTATTTTGTTGAAATACAGATATTTTCTCCAAACCCATACACTCAAGAGGAGATCGATGATGTTCGAGAAAAATGGCGTAGATATTTATTAGTAGTTGTTTGTAGTCATTTTCTAGTTTTCAGAGATAGAAATAAACTATAACAAATTGTAGGTTATTTTTTGGAATACAATTATTTATACTTGTTGAACCAACTTTCTTGTTTGAATTAATACAAAATATTTTCGCAATTCTGCAAATCTCAGCTCTGTTTATTATTTTTGTGAATTTATTATTTATTTTATTACGTACGTAAGAAATAATTTAAATTAGCTAGAATAAAAGTAAAACAAAAAACTAAAAATATAATACACACTTTAGGTGTCGCCTCCTATAATTACATGCGACTCCTTATGGTTTAATTAATATATATTTTTTTTAAAAAAATACTTTCCGTGTCGCCATTTGGTATAATAGGCGACTCAAATGGGTAAAAAGGTAAAAAAATAATTCGAAAAATACTTTCCGTGTCGCCTGTAACATTAAGAGGCGACTCTAAAGGTAATTAGCTTAATAAAAATAATTGTGCAAAACATCTTTTGTGTCGCCTCTTAGTATGTTAGGCGACTCGATTACTAATACATTTAATAAAAATGTTCGGAAAATATTTTTTCGTGTCGCCTATAAACTTTAGAGGCGACTCGTATAATTAAAAAAATTATAAAAATAATTCCGGAAATATTTTCCGTGTCGCCTATAGAGATTAGAGGCGACATTAAAGGTTAATTAATTCTTTTAAAATAATTAAAAATTACCTTTCGTGTCGCCTCTTAGTATAATAGGCGACTCGGAAAGATTAATTAATAAAATATTTTTTTTGCAAAATATATCTTTAGTGTCGCCTCTTACATAACAGGCGACATGTATAATAATATTCGTGTCGCCTCAAAGGGGCGACTCCAAAACACCAAAAAGTTTTAGAGTCCCTAGCTTCAGAGTCGCACCATAGGCGACACTAAAGACAATTTAGAGGCGACTCGCAAAGGTGTTTTTGTAGTAGTGATTCTTCCAAGGGGTAGAATATGTTGAAGAGTCTATGTGAATTGAATTAAGGACAATTCGTGCTAAGGGCACACCCCACTTGTTAATAGGCAATGTCGGGTTATCTCAAACAATGTTTTTGAGAAGGAACAATGGGAGTAATTTCACTTGAGTCTTGTTTGATCACAAGTCCTAAAAGAAGTAAAATAATGAAGTGTCATTGTTGAATTGTTTAATTGTTTGTATGTTGTGTCTTGAGTCGCCTTGAACATAACATATTAATAACGTAAAGTGTAACCCAAAAGAGCTTCAAAACTCTTGGAACGTATATACCTTGAGTATGAACAATGGGGCGAGACTTGCCGGAAAACTTGTACTCCTCGAATGATACAAGACGTTGTTTCATTCTTTCTTTTTAAGCCGTTGTGCATTGGAATTCCGTCGGTAGGATTCCGACTTATTATTATGTGGTGCATGGTGGGCTCCCATCACCCTTTTTATTCCTTTTGAGGATACTTTACTTTACTCGTTCGAAGCTACTTTTTATTAAACTGTGAGTCAAGAGTCGTGTCATGTGTCGAGTCTTATCTCCATGTTTAATTGTTTATTTTATGGCTTTTGCATGTTGATTATTTAATACTGTCGAGTGAAGCATGTTAGGATAGAAGGTTATTCTAGCTTGTCCGTACTCAGCTTTCGCTGACTTCGTGCTTCATGTCTTCTGGTCATGGCCTTTGCCTTAATGACCCTATGATGATCCATCAATTGCATTTGCGTTGTTGGGGAGTAGATTTTCAATAAAGCAGGTTCGTAGAGATAACTTGCGGGAGAAGTTATCATGGGATTCGAGTTGAGAGTTATTTCTTCCGTATTTATAAACTCTTTATTTTATTTTAAAGTCATGACTACTATTTTCAGTTAATGAATTTTAAATGGTTTATTTTGGATTGGGCCTCAGTGGTTCCAACTTGTTTTAATAACCATTAACTATTTATTTAATGTGTTTGAAAGTTAGTTAATTCCGCTGCGTAATTCTGGTAAATAGCCTTAGCCGTTACAGGCTTGCAGGGAGATTTTTCATTTAAAACTCATTAAGTCGTGCTATATGATGCGTCTTTTGTGTGGACGTCTTCATTCTTACAAAATGATTGTTCATTAACAAGAAAACATAGGTGTCAAACTTAGAAAAAGTATTTCTTTAAGTTGTCCGCATTCCAGGTACGTAAAATGGGACGCCCCTGCATGTCTTGAGTCCGGTAGGTTCCGTCACGGCTTGTATATGTAGCACCTAAACATTCATGTCCATTTACTTAATGGGTGCACGAAACACTTGTGCTCCTTAATTCCACAAGAACTCAAAAAGTAAATTCTTCTAATCCATGTCTAGTTGATACGGAGTACATAGTCTAGTTGATCTTTACCAAAAAAAAAATTGTATTAGCTTCTAATTCATGTCTTATACACAAGTTGACAAAACGCCTTTCTGCTCGGAAGATATTCTAAGTAACACTAACTAAAAACAAATCTACTTCAAATAGGACCATGCATTTTCCATTGTAGCGGTAAGCATACTAGATTTTTTTTTGTTTTTTTTTTTAAAGGAAAGATACACACATCTATGGTCTCCCTATCTAAGGGAAAGACCAATAGATAAAGAGAAATACAAAAGAAAATAAACTAAAAAGAAAATAAACTAAAAAGAAAACAAACTACATGAAATAAACTAAAAAGAAAATAAGCTAAAGAAACCAAGCTTCTCGAGGAAGCTATTCCTGCGGTGGTGTCGGCAAAACGTCACTGGCAGTCATTCACCAGGCAAGACCAACAAAACGGAATAATTAACCCGTCGGAGATGATAAGCATACTAGATGCTTTACAGTTTTATACTACACGACGTTGTGTGTATGATAGTACGTCTGCATTTGATCCCTTAGTTTATGGCTTGATATTTTTAACCTCAATACATCTAGTTCACTTAGTAAATGTTCCATTTTTATTATTAGGCATATTCCCCATTTTACTAATGGATCCTTCAAACATTTGAGCTCCTTAATTCTAGAAGAATTCAAAAGAAGAGCTCTCTTGTAGGGTTTGATACATCATACATAGCCTAATTGATCCTTACAAATGTATTAGCTACTAGACCTCTGGAACATGTCTTATACACAAGTTGACAAAATAAATTTCTGCTTAAAAGATATTCTAAGTAATGCTGGTTAAGAACTAATATACTTCAAAATAGACCATTTTCAATTGATGGGTGAAATTACACCAGATTTTTGTACTACACGAGTATTGTGTGTGTGTCTGTTTGCGGTTGTGTATGTGTATGATCCCTTAGAGTAGGATTGCAGTCATTACGGCTTAATATATTCTTTAACCTCTTCTGATCTTGATCACTCAGTAAATGATCCACATAACTAAGCAGATGTGCAATCCGAACAAATTAACAAGCCAAAAGGAAAGGTAAAATCAAACTAAAGAATATTCTTTAGTTCAACCCTAATCAGCATAAAAAACCTTGAGCATATTCTAAATTGTATGATCCCTTAGAGTAGGATTTCACTAGAGAATTGTTGTTATTCTTCAGAGCTAGACTTCTAGAGATCATGCATAAAAGTAATAAAACCATCCTCAATTCATATTCATACAAGGTAACAGGTGAAACGAGCACATGAAATTACTTTACCAAAGTAGATCAAACGCAACAGAAATCAGTCTGTTAATCGAAACTTGCCAAAATATTTTGGTTTAAGAACTGAAATTGCCATGATGGCCCAGGCACTAATATTTTACAGGAATTGAAAGATCGTCCAAGTTATAGCCTCAAAATGCCTCAGAAAAATGATCCCAAACCCGTGATCCATGAAATTCAGATTATTATTATTATTATTATTGGTAACAACAACATAAATTACCCAGATTCAAAATCAATTGAAGGTGTGCTAAATAACTGGAGCACGTCACCAAATGCAGAAAGAAAGGAGATAGAAAATGTAATTACCGATCGACATCTATTGCGCAGTAGCGTTTGGATAGAAGATTCGACGGCGGCGGAAGGAAACAACTCTAGGTTCCCCAATTAAATCTCCGAAATTAGGGTTTATGTTCTTCCCCAATACAGTCTCTGAAATATTCTTCCCAAATTAAATCTCTGAAACTAGAGTTTATGGGAATGAATTAGTTTTCCCCAATTCAATCTCGCGGAACTTGAAGAATCAGTGAAGAATAACAATGGAGGAAGATTGAAAATCAGAAGAAAAGGAGGAAGATGAAGGGAGGGAAAAATCAGATTTAATGATTTATTCCAATTGTATTCTTGATGATATATGTATTCCATACGTATTCTGTACGTATTCCATCTGCCATCTAAGCAAAGCCCCCTTGCTAATTCAATTCAGTTGCTCAATCATCATCCATTACCCAATAAGAAAATAATTTTATTTTATTTTTGGCTATATTGGCTACTGTAGCCCAATATGCTATATGGACTAATACTTCCTCCTGTCCTTAGTGGCTAACTGCATTATTTTACAGTTCAGTTCAGGAGCATCCAGTTAAACATTAACTATTCTATTGCCATGATCCATGTTAAGTTAGCGGAAGGAGGTGACGCATGCGTGGAAAGGGAGGACATGTTGGTGGAAAAAAGGAACGAGACATGGCGGTTATTATTTTTTAGTTAAAAAAACATTTTAGTTTAATGTGGTTTATTTAATAGATGCAAACAATTAGAATGTCTCAGTTAAAAAATAATTAACCATGTAGTTAATGTTTTTCTTAATTATTGTTCAAGAGTTATAATTACTCTTACTTTTGATATACTTACTCTTTCAGCAATTATATGATATATAACAACCATTTTATAAATCTAATTTTCAAATTTCGAGGACGAAACTTTTTCTAAGGGAGTAAGAGTGTAATACCCCGAATTTTTAAAACTCGATTAATTATGCTTAATTAATTTTATCGTTTTAAATCCTAATTACTTTACCAAAGTAGATCAAACGACATTTTTATTTCACTTGAATTTTAAATATCGGTTACACGATTTATCTTTCAGATTTTAACAATTTCATTTACGAGCTTAAGCTACTCTTTAAATCTTAATTATTTCGTAATTTATTTCGGATTTTTAATAATTTCGAAACGTTCTTATTTATTCGGAAACTAAATTTAAATCTCTGCAGTACATTTTCATTTCCAATTGCAACTCCTTCACAAACAATGAAAACACAAAATCAGATTAACTAATTGAATGAAATTGTTAACTAATATGAGTGACAGATTAACTAATTGAATGAAATTGTTAACTAATATGTGTGACAGATAACTAGTTGAATGAAATTGTTAACTAATATGTGTGACATATTAACTAATTGAATGAAATTGTTAACTAATATGTGTGATAGATTAACTAATTGAATGAAATTGTTAACTAATATGTGTGATAGATTAACTAATTGAATGAAATTGTTAACTGACTTACATCAGCACATCTCTTTTCAATGTCATCATTTGTGTCAACACCTTCCGGAATAGCAAATTCAATCATCCAATTCCGTGGTGCAGAATGAGTTGGTGCAGACATTTCTTCAGGAACATCAGCTCTAACCGGGTTGAGTCCCCAACCAAATCAGCAACAGATTTCGACAATGGGTAGCTCGTTATACCAACAGGAGCTACCCCAAAACCCATTTTCCCCTCAGCAACTAAGCGTTCAGATACTTGGGAAGGAAACCAAAGTTGCACAAGAGGAATCTCCATGATTGGACTTACACCATGGGAAATAGATCTTTGAAGATATATAATCTCCAAAAATTGTAAACAGCCACCAACTGTTTCTTTAGTAACCTTATCACTCCACCTATTAACAGCCACACCCAAATGGTTGAGAACATATTTGCACCATTTTTGTTTCCCAATTTGTGAAACATCCTCCACTGCCTTAAGAAGCTTAATATCTAACATCCGGTTAGACGTGGGAGCCAAATACACACCTGTGTAAACAATTATTTAATCACAAAAACAAATTAGTGAAACACTTAAATAAACGAGTTAAGAATTCACTTCAGTTAGTGACATTAGGAAAGTAATTACTTGCATAATCAATTAGTAAAACTTCAATTATAATTAGTGTCATTGTGAAAAGAATTAGTTAAATATTACAGGGAACTAGTTACAGTATAGAAGGAATTAGTGAAGTATTTCAAGTAATTAGTTAAACAGGTAACATAATTAGTTCTTTACAAAAATAAAATAGAT
Source organism: Spinacia oleracea (assembly GCF_020520425.1). Classification (NCBI taxonomy): domain Eukaryota; kingdom Viridiplantae; phylum Streptophyta; class Magnoliopsida; order Caryophyllales; family Amaranthaceae; genus Spinacia; species Spinacia oleracea. The sequence goes on from NC_079488.1 coordinate 499,801, forward strand.
AGTAAAATGAAATAGGTAGAATGTCAAGTAATTACCTAAAGCGTAAATGACAAAGCACGCTTGAATTCATCTCCGTACTCTGCAGTCTCTGCCAAATAACTCTCTAACTCAGACAACATATGAGCTTGCTAGTTATCTTTTTTGTTATATCTTCTGAACCACCTCTGAAGCATTTCATATGTTGCATCTCCCTCAACCCTCTTCCTGGGTGTTTCCTCAACATATTTGTCCTTCACCAAGGGCAACCCATAAACATTGTACATATCATAATCAAATAACTGCACATAATATTCTCGTCCTTCCCCAAACCTCAGTATATGCCCAACACTGTTGAAATTCTCAAGAATCCAGGAAGTAAGTTTCTTGTTAATTTCTAGAAGATGAATAGACAACATGCCCGAAAAACCAATATCGGTTATAGCCTGGACTTGATTCTGGTTGTCCTTGATAATAGATAACAAATTAATGAGTGCTTCTGGACGGCAGCTGGATTTGAAATCCCTACAAAAGAACAAAAGAAGTTAAAACAAAGAATAAATGAAACAAATGATATATGACTAACTAATATGAAAACTTCACTAATTAGTTTCAGACTATAACTAAATACACTGAATGTTTAACTAAATACTTTAAGTGTAACTAATTGATGTCGAATTTTAGCTAATTGGTTTGACAACTAAAAAAATTCAAATGAATGTTTAATTGGTTTAACTAAATATACTGAAAGGTTAACTAAATACTTTAAAAGTGTAACTAGTTGATGTCAAATCGTAACTAATTGGGTTTACAACTTAAATAAGATTTAACTAGTGTAAAAGTAGTCTCATTCCATGACTAATTGAACTAAAAGTAAAACTAATTGAACTCAATGCTAAACTAATGTATTTAACTTTTGAACTAATTAATTTCACTAATTTTAAAACACATTAAAAACAAAAACACAAAGAGAATAAGAATTATACCTATCCACCTCGACTTTTTTACCATCATCCTCCACATACTCCAACTTCACTGTTGGTGTTTTCTTCGGCAATTTTTTGGACGGAGCAACAGGTTGAGGCATCTCTTTCCCACCACGTTTTGTTGATGGTTTAGGAACCTGAGGATCAGCCTCCTGAGGTCTCTTGCCATCCGTTGTTGATGCACGTGAATTCTGAATATGAGGATCATCCTCAGATATCTTTGCTGCATTTTTTGTTCTCGCCATTATGATAACTGAAAAAAATACACGAGGTAAGTTAAAAGAAATTGCATTGTTTAGAAATTTGTCAAGTTAAACAATGAAAGGGATTACAAAACAAAATAACTGTAAATAACTAGAACAACAAATCAAAATTCAAAAAACAAATCACTGAAATACTAGAAAGTTTGTAACTATTTAGTATGTATAGTTAACTAATGTATGTAAATGTGTAACTAATATGGTAAAATACGTAAATAATTTGTCTGTATAGATCACTAATTTGTAAATTTGTAACTAATTTGTGAAAACACATAACTATTTGAGTTGAATAGTTAACTAATTGGTTAAAATATGTAACTAACATGTTATAATACATAACTGAAACATGCATGTTGTTAAGATATTCTTTATTTTGGTTATTAAAATAAAAAAACTAAAACTACTGATATCATAACTAAATAACCAAAATTCTAAACTAAAACAACAAAAATTCAAAAGCATACCATATGGAAAAAAGCATTTTGAAGCATTTCAAAACGAAAAACACATAAAAATAATGAAATAAAATGATCTGACAACCTGAAATTCAAAGAAAAAGCACGAAAATGGAGTTCTAACAATAATAGCACAAAAAAGATAACAATCGCGCATCAGTAGAAGAAGAATCGCAAAACCTAAGCACAAATCTCAGAAAAACACAACGAATAGATGAAAATCTATAAAAATCGACAAAAACCCTAACATAAACGGAAAATAAAGAAAAATCATACAATCGATGAAAAATAGCAAAAATGAAGAACAAAACATGCATAAAAACGCAGCGACATTAAAATAAAACCTAAAAATTGAAATAAAACCCTAACATGAACACAAACCCTAACAATTGAAGGAAATAATACCCTTGGTTCAAGTATGCATTTAATGTTAAGTCTAATAAATGCGGTTCAGTATTAATTAACAAGTTAATAATTCAGTGAGATCAAGTGAGCTAAATGCCTAGCTAGAGGCCGCTTCAGTTCAAGTGGAATTAATGATATTAATCCACAACTTACTCTTGACTGAACTCGTTGGGTCACACAAATAGTACGTAAACGGATCAAGTATTTAATGGCATTAAATACTCCATCTATGGATATTCGGAATCGACGGATCTTGGTTTCAGTGGGAGCTAAGATCGTCAAAGGCAAGTAAATGAATACTCTGGAAACGATGATATTGCCGGAAACGGAAATATGGATCGTATCGGAAATATAAATATTATCCAAGTCGTAGATGTTGCCGGAAACGGAAACATGGTACGTATCGGAAAATATTATTGGAAATGGAAATATTGCCGGAATCGGAAATATTGCCGGAAACGGAAATATTGTCAGAATCGGAAATATTATCGGAATCGGAAAATAATTCCGGAAACGGAAATATTAAATATTTGTTCGAAACGGAAATTAATTCCGGAATCGGAAATATTAAATATTGTTCGTATCGGAAATAAATTCCGGAATCGGGAATTTAATCGGAAGCGTATCCTACGAATTAGCATCGGACGAGACTTGCTAGACGAAGGCTGATATGTGTGTTTTATATAGTGTTTCACCCCCGTCCCTTAGTACTTTTTTGTGTCAAATGAGCTCTTAGGAGCCATTTTTAGTACTAATATGTGTTATTTAGTGTGCCTTGAGTTTCAGGTTCAATTATGAGAAATTGGTCTTTTTAGACCCGTTTCGTGTTGATTTAGGCCACTACACGAGCCCGAGGAAGTTCGGGAACTTTATCGTCGACTTTCGGGAGACTTAGATGCTTATGGTTGAGCCCCGAAAGTTAGACCCGGTGATATGGGCGAAGGATATTGAGGATTGCAAATCGCCCTGTGAGCTGAGGGCGAAATGCGACCATCGGGCGGAATTAAAAGAGAAGTGAAGCCATCTACACGCGCCCGATCGGGCGCAGTTCGCCCGGTCCGGATCGGGCGCCCATCAGAAGCTGATTTCAACCTTTCGCAAACCGCCCGACCGGGCGGAATTTGGCCCGATCGGGCCGACTATCGAGCACTTCGCCCGATCTGGCGACGCCAACCTCCAGCAGTATTTCGCGTGGTTTATTTCCGTTTTTTAATGTTATTTTTGGGAAAACTATATAAGCTAGCCTTTATTATTTTGTAGGACACCTTTTAATTTTGTTTTGAATAGCTTAGTTTTATTATTGAGTTCTCTATTTTCTCCAAACACTTAGTTTTAATTTTAATCAAAGATTCAAGCTTTATTATTTCATCGTTCTTCAAGTCGGTATTGTTTCTTGCTTTAATTTATCTTATTGCTTTGATCATGTTTTCTATTATGTTAATTGATTTGTTATTTATTATCATGAGTGAGTAGTTTAATTTCTAGGGTTTAGGGGATCCATGAATGCATGATTGGGATTATATGTGGACTTGATTAATTGATTGATTGATTATAACTTCTATAGCTTATTATTATTGCTCGTCAATTCTGTTCGGCCGGACTATTTTGATTTGAGTTTGATTAACCTTGGATTATGCGCCAAGAGGTATAAATCTGATGTTTTTGGTCTGTGGCTATTAGATAGGAATTATTTCTAGTACGTAGCGAGAGCCCGCTAGTTGTTCTATCCTAAGGAATTCATAAGATTCGAGAGATGCATGTTTTCCTAGTTATGATTGTTAATTGATTGTTATTGTCCGTTGTCCAATCCCGGTCTGCATTTATGGTGAACCGTTGCCCTAGATTCCTTTAATATTGTTATTTTCCGATTTGATTATTTGCTTTAGTTTAATATACAAACCAATCCAATTCTTGTTACCAGTAGTCAATATTAGCCTATTAATAGTAGAAGAACATTGTTTCCCTGTGGATACAATCTCTACTTCCCTTACTATATTTTTAGTTGGTGAACGTTAGGTTTATCTTTGATAGGAGTGCGATTTAGCCTGTCAAAGGTCTAGCACGAAGCCAGGCCCTCGCCCAGCAATCCACACGCTTCAACACACACGCCAAAGCCTCGCCAGGCTCAGCGCAAGGCCAGGCCCAGCAAGGCATGGCGCGCGCGGAACAAGTGGGCTGCGACTGACATGGGCTGCGAGCAAGAGCAGCTCGCGTGGGCCGCGAGGCTTGCGTGGGCTATGCTCGTGTGCGGTTGTGTGCAATACGAATCCTAAAGCTATTAGAATTTGTTCTATGATTAAATCCTAATCCTAGTAGATAGAATTTATTTAATAGAGTCCTAACAGGATTCTAATTAAACTAAATTGGTATTCTAATAGGATTTTAAGTCCTTTTCCATAATCCTATAAATATGTGCCTAGGGTCACAAATTTATACGGAAGTTTCAAGTATTCAAAACTAGGATTTTTAAGCAGAAAAATCAGCCATATTACTTGCCCTATTAGCCGAAAATTTATAGAACCTTAAGGGCGATTCTAGTTGGTCAATCTTAAGGCGGATCCGGACATGCTGTGGACTATCTACGGAGGGACGACACTTGGAGTCCTAAAGACTAGTTCTTGTTCGGTTCGGGCGCAACTAGGGAGGGCACGCTACAAAGTGTATGCATCTAAATTATGCTAACTGATTATGTGTAAATAATATGTTTCCTGGCATTAAGGTTTTTCCGCATGATTTATGTTTTTCATATGTATCATAACCTAACAGTGGTATCACGAGCCTCTTATTATTTACATAATCTAAATTGCATGACATGGTTAAATTTTACAAATTTGCAAAGAATTAAAAGGGGTGATTAATTTTCGTAATTTTTAATTAATTGCGAATTGCGTTTATTTAATTATATGTACGCAGTTTTTCGGCAGTTTATTCGTTACTCATCCAAATCGAGTGATTTTTGTGTCAATTCTGCATGTAAAAGGCATTCTAAAATTTTGACAAAAATAATTTTTTCGGCCGAACCCAGAATTCCCAAATTCGAAGCCTAACTATGACTTTTCGGAGGTTTTAGTTTTTCGAACGCAAAAGTTTGTAAATTTAAGATGTTAAATTGAATATTTGCGATTCTTGTTGATAAATCTTGAATTTTTTATTGATCTACTGTATATGTTTAACAAATTTGAATGCCTAGACTTGTTAATTATACAACCTAATTTGTAATTATGATTAATTTGTTGAAATTCGAATAATTTAGAATTGATTTGATTTTCATAATTAATTGATGATTTAATTAGGTATCCATGATTAAAAACCACCATAAAAATTGTTAATTTGTGATAAATTTTAAATTTTTATGACCTAGATTTGAATCCATGTTAATCGGAAATTAATTGATTAATAAATTTTCGATTTTTTCCCCTAAAATTATGAAATTAATATGATTTATTAATTTGTCATTAATTTTATATTAAAAAGTTTTAATTTTTATATAATTCGCTCATAAAAGTTGCACGCACAAAGCAAAGGACGCTGCGTGTTACCCTTAACGGGTGTTGTATAGTGCGGGCATGCGACGACGAGCAAGGGAGCTCGTCGCCCATGCGGTACGAATGCAGCGAGCAACGAGCGTGGCATGCACAAGGCAATGGCTGCCTAGGGGTTGTGTGCTACGCGTGTGGGGCGATGGGGCGACGGGCAAGCAAGTGCAGCGAGCAAGGCAAGCACGCGTGGCAGGGATGGATGCTGCGCCACAACGTGCGTTGCCTCGCCCAGCAGCATGCCAAGGCAGTAGCCAAGGCAGCGACAAGCGCAGCACAACGTGCACGCGGGCAGCGTTGGCTGGCCTGTCCAGCAAGCGTTGCCCAGCAGCGCGCCAAGGCGATGGGCGAGTGGGCTGCGCGCAAGCATGGCTCGCTGGGCCTGTGATACACTCATATTTTATATAGTTTTTACCCCCGTCCCGTATGCACTTTTCATCTCATTTGAGCTCTTCGGAGCCTATTTTAGTGCTAATGTGTGTTGTGTAGTGTCTGTTAGTTGCAGGGCTGTTTTTGATGATAATTGATCTTTGGGGGCCTGTTTCTTATCACTCTTGGATGACTACACGGATCCCGAGGCATTGCGGGATGATCTAGCTAGCTTCAAAGGGGCCACGAGCGTCAAACTTGGCCCAAGGGAGTTGGGCATGGGCCTCAAGTTCAAACTCAAGGCAAACGCGTCAAATTGAGCTCAAAACCTGTGGCCCCGGTTTTCGGAAACCGGCAGGTTTTGAGAATGGAAGGAAATCTCTCTTAGGTGCGAAACCGGCAGGTTTGGAGAAACCTATGGCCTCGGTTTTCGCTACCTGATACTTTTGGAACGCCTGACTGGGCCGAAAACCGGCCGGTTTCTGGAAACCGGGGTGCCCGGTTTTCGGTCCCATTACGTTTTCTTTTGCTTAGTTACTCCGTAGGATTAAGGGGAGGCTTATATATATATATTTAGTGTTTTTTAGTACGTTCTCTTCTCTCCGAACTTCGTATTATTATTTTGCTTAGCTTAAAACTTTGATTTTTATTCTCCAAACACTCAGCTTTTAATTAATTAAAGATTCAAACTTTCGGTTAATCGTTCGTTCTTCGTTTTAGGTATTACTTTATTCCTTATTTTATTATTCAATTTGAATCATGTTTTTATTTAATATGTTTATTTGTTTGAATTCAAATATGTGTGAGTAGTTGATTTTCTAGGGTTTTGGGAATCCATGAACGAATGTCAAGGGATGATTAATTGTTGTTGATTGTTGGTTTAGCTGTTAATTCCTATTGATTGCTCTTATTTACTTTGCAATTAGGTTTGCACAGGTTTGATTGTATTAGTTTCGCAATATCAAATTAAGATTCGAGAGATGCAATTTGATGTTTAGGCTTGTGTCAATAGGTAGAATTGGGATTAATACGTAGCGAGAGCCCGTTAATTCTAAGTCTATGATTAGTATCGATTCGAGAGAGCATGCTAGTCTAATTAACTGTTTTATTGATTATTATCGATTGTTGTCATCCTGGAATGTTGTTCATCGGTGAACCTATGCCCTAGACCTTTTAATATCTGATTATACCCTATTTTTATTATCGTCCTAGTTTCATTATACAAATCAACCTATATTCTTGTTTCCCAATAGTCTAGCATTCTCGATTAATAGTAGAAAGAACACTGTTTCCCTGTGGATACGATCCCTGCTTCCCTTGCTATATTTTTAGTTGGTGAACGTTAGGTTTATCTTTGATAGGAGTGCGATTTAGCCTGTCAAATTTTGGCGCCGTTGCCGGGGAAACGGTTTTATTTTCTGTTGTTGATTGCTTATCCTAGATTATTGTTTGTTACTACTCACCGGATCTCACATTGTTTTGTAGTCTTTGTCTATGCCCAGGACCTTAGGTACTAGTAATCTTACTCCATTCGATCCTGAGCCCGAAAGAACCTTTCGTAGACGAAGAACTTTCATTGCACAGTGTGGGAATTACTCTGATTATGATCATAATATTGGCGATCTTTTTCCTTCAGATACAGATTCAGTTTCAGAGATAGAGATGGGTGACGAAACTCTACTACCGCCACCTACCCCACGGCTTACAGACTATTCTAAGCCAAGTCTGTGCGTGCTACCAAAGGCAATCATGCCTTCTATTGCAGCTGAGACCTTCAAGATTGAGCCTGCATTGATTAACATGATTGAGAGACGCCAGTACGGTGGGGAACCAGGTGAAGATCTGAATCTTCACATACAGTCCTTCATCCAATATTGTTCCACCATCAAGCAAAAGGGATTGACTCCGGAGCAGAGTATGGAGATACTTTTCCCGTTCTCTTTGAGTGGGAAAGCTAAATTGTGGATTAATGGGTTGAATCGGGCGGCTTTGAAAATCACTAATTGGGAGTCCTTGGCTCTTGCTTTTTATGTTAAATATTTTCCACCTGAGAAAACGGCTTGTCTGAGGGGTCAGATATTAGGTATCTCACAACAAGCAGATGAGAGTTTGTTCGAGGTCTGGGAGAGATTCAAGGATTTGCAAAGAGAGTGCCCGCACCATGGTTTGGAAGATTGGTTCTTGATTCAGCAGTTTTATAATGGTCTGGGCAATGAGTCTAGATGTTTGTTGGATTCAGCTGCCAGTGGGAGATTCATGCAACTTGAGGTGCCTAGAGCTATGGAGGTGATTGAGGAGATAGCCATTCACAATGCCCAGTATGGGAATCCTAGAGGTTTATCTAATAGGGGTGGTAAGCATGATTTAAATTCTATTGAACAATTAACTGCCCAATTGACTGCTTTACACTATAAGTTTGATAATATGCAAGCATCCAATGCTCAATCTGCCCAACCTGTTAGTGTAGCTGCTATGAGTGCCCAACCTGCTACTGTTTGTGAAAGTTGTGGAATGTCTGGTCATTATGCACAGGAATGTAGGAGCTCTGTTGAACAATGTAACGCATTTCAATCCTACAAACAAAATAACCCATTCTCCAACTCTTACGATGAGGGCTACAAAAACAACCCTCTACTATCCTACAGGAGCAACAATATCCAGAACCCTCACCAAGTCCGACATCCACCACAACAACCATACCAACCCCCACATCAACAATCCTACCAACCACGGAACAACTACAACCAACAGTCTAGTGGACCACCTGGGTTCCCTAGACAAAACACACCACCCCCACCACCACAACCTCAAGCCACACAGCCTGACCCTATGCTAGTAGAGATGAGGAACATGATGCTACAAATGAAAAAATATCTAAGTGAAAAGGATGCAAAGATCGATGCTCTTACTGCTCACAACAAGATCATTGATACACAGTTAGCACAGATGGCTACTACTATTGCAGGGAGGCCACCAGGACAATTTCCTTCACAACCCAAAAATAGGGAAACTGCTAATGCAATTACATTGAGGAGTGATAAGGATTATGATGGTCCTTCTATGCCGGTTGAGGTTGATTCTGGGGTGTCTGCTAGTGGTCTGGTCACCAAGGAAATCCTAATGATAGTTATGGATGGTAAGGAAGTAGAAAAGGTAGTCAATGAGAATGAGGCTACAACTGAGGTTAAGAAGGGCACAGATATTCAAGTACCACCTATTGCACTCCCCTTCCCAAACCGGCAACTCAAGAATAAGCTAGACAAGCAGTTCGGCAGATTCTTGGTAGTGGTCAAAAATTTGCAGGTAAGGGTTCCTTTTACTGAATTAATCTTACAAGTTCCTCCATATGCTAAATTCATGAAAGATATTTTGACCAGGAAACGTGCTTTTTGTGAGGTAGAGACTGTAGCTTTTACTAAGGAATGTAGTGCTTATTTGCAAAACAAGTCTCCACTTAAACTTAAAGACCCCAGGAGTTTTTCCATCACATGTAACATTGGCACTGTATTTATTGATAAATCTTTGTGCGATTTAGGTGCTAGTGTGTCTGTCATGCCTTTGTCTGTCTGTACTAAACTGAATATGGGTGAGCTTAAGGTTACTAATATCACTCTGCAAATGGCCGACCGTTCTGTCAAATACCCCTTAGGTGTTTTAGAGGACGTCCCTGTTAGAGTAGGCAAATTCTATATACCTGTAGACTTTGTGGTACTAGACATGCAAAAGGTTCTCAAATTCCCATAATCTTAGGTAGACCCTTCCTTCACACGGCGAGGGAGGTCATTGATGTTAAAAGTGGGAAATTGACTTTGTCTGTTGGGGATGATAAGGTGACTTTTAATCTGAATAGTGCCTTAAAAAGTCCCATGCTAGAGGAAGAACAATTCTATCGAATTGATGTGGTTGATTTTATTACGCGTGATAACGTCTCCCAAGTTCTCGAAAGAGATCCTTTGGAGGCAGTGCTTTGTTGTGAATCTTCTGCAGGTGATAGCAGTTCTTGGAGTGCTGAAGTGGATGCTCTAGAGTTGGCTCTTAATGGTGGAGAATCTGAGCCTGAGAGCACCAAATTGAAGAGGTTAGTTCGGCCAGTTTGTCTTGTTAAAGAGGTAAAGAAACCCGAACTTAAGCCTCTTCCTGCTAACCTTAAATATGCGTATTTAGATGATGAACAACTTTGCCCTGTGATCGTCAGTACTGCACTTGATGCAAACCAGTTATCCCAACTTCTTATTGTGTTGAAAAAGCACAAAGGGGGCATTGGGTACAGTATTGATGATTTAAAGGGTATTAGCCCTGACTTTTGCATGCCTAGGATACATCTAGATGAAAATCATAAACCATGCATTCAACCCCAGCGTCGTCTAAACCCTGTCATGCAAGATGTTGAAAAAGTTGAAGTTATGAAATTGCTTGACGCGGGTATTGTATATGATGTGTCTGATTCTAAGTGGGTGAGTCCTGTTCAGGTAGTGCCTAAGAAAGGGGGGACAATTGTGGTGAGAAATGAAAATAATGAGTTAATACCAACTAGGGTAGTCACAGGTTGGCGCATGTGCATTGATTATAGGCGTCTTAATGTTGCTACTAAAAAGGACCACTTTCCCCTTCCCTTCATTGATCAAATGTTAGAAAGGCTAGCCTGTCACAAGTTTTTCTGTTGTCTGGATGGTTATTCTGGTTTCTTTCAAATTCCCATACATCCAGACGACCAGGAAAAGACCACCTTCACCTGTCCCTATGGTACCTTTTCAAATCGTAGGATGCCTTTTGGTCTGTGTAATGCACCCGCTACTTTCCTGTTAGGTTATGATTCATATGACAAAACATAAATTATGCGGAAAAACCATAAAGCAAGGAAAGCATATTATTTACACATAATCATTTAGCATAGTTTAGATGCATACACTTTGTTGCGTGCCCTCCCTAGCTGCGCCCGAACCGAACAAGAACAAGTCTTTAGGACTCCAAGCGTCGTCCCTCCATAGATAGTCCACAGCACGTCCGGATCCGCCTTAAGCTTGACCAACTAGAATCGCCCTTAAGGTTGCTTAGGAATTTCGGCTATTTAGGTGCAAGTGTATGGCTGATTTTTTTTCAAAATCTTACCTTTAGAATACTTCAATTGTGTCTATAAATTATGACCCTAGGCATCTATTTATAGAGGTATGGAAAAGGAACTAGAATCCTACTAGGATACGAATTAATTAAACTAGAATCCTAGTAGAACTCTTATTTAATTAATTTATCCTTTTAGGATTAGGAATTTAATCATATATCGAATCCTGATAGCTTTAGGATTCGTATATGAACACAAACACACACACACACGCACGCACAGCAGCCCACGAGGGGCGCCATGCGCGCGCGCGCAGCCAACGAGCACTCGCAGCCCATTGCCACGAGGCCCACACGCTGCCGCAGCCTTGGCGCGCGCTGGGCCTGCCTTGCGGTGGGCCTGGCGCAGCCTTGGCTGGTGCGTTGTGGCGCGCTGGCTTGCTGGGCGATGGCCCGGCTTCGTGTTGGGCCTTCGTCTGGCAGGCCTCGTCCGATGCTAATTCGTACGATACGTTTCCGATTAAATTCCCGATTCCGGAATTTATTTCCGATACGAACAATATTTAATATTTCCGATTCCGGAATTAATTTCCGTTTCGAACAAATATTTAATATTTCCATTTCCGAAATTATTTTCCGATTCCGATAATATTTCCGATTCTGACAATATTTCCGTTTCCGGCAATATTTCCGATTCCGGCAATATTTCCATTTAATATTTTCCGATACGTACCATGTTTCCATTTCCGGCAACATTTACGACTTGGATAATATTTATATTTCCGATACGATCCATATTTCCGTTTTCGGTAATATCATCGTTTCCGGAGTATTCATTTCTTGTTTGTGACGATCTCAGCTCCCACTGAAACCAAGATCCGTCGATTCCGAATATCCATAGATGGAGTATTTAATGCCATTAAATACTTGATCCGTTTACGTACTATTTGTGTGACCCTACGGGTTCAGTCAAGAGTAAGCTGTGGATTAATATCATTAATTCCACTTGAACTGAAGCGGCCTCTAGCTAGGCATTCAGCTCACTTGATCTCACTGAATTATTAACTTGTTAATTAATACTGAACCGCATTTATTAGACTTAACATTAAATGCATACTTGGACCAAGGGCATTATTTCCTTCAGTCTCCCACTTGTCCTTAGGGACAAGTGTGCATTTCCTAATTCCTTTGTCGCTCGATGCTTGCTCTTGAACATAAGGTAAGAGTTGTCATCCTTATTATGTCCAGAGGTGTTTCTCGGTTTCAGAGTTCAACTGATCAAATAAACAGATAATCATAGCCTATGATTCATCCGAGCACGGCCATGCATTTCACAGTTTCTAGCTCTCCGAGTGGCCTTGTACAACTTTTAAGCATCTCATCCCGATTTATGGGAGGACAATCCCAATCTTGCGATCTTGAGATTAGACTTCGTTTGATAGGTTATTACCTGAGCGTTGCCTTTATAGCATCCTTTTACGGTGCGACGGTCGGTCAACGTCAAAGCAACCAGTTCTCAAACAAGTAATCTCAAATCACTCAGGTATTGAGGATTTAGTGTCTAATAATTTTAATGAAATTTACTTATGACAGATTTTCATCTCTTACAGTAAAGTTTCATAGGTCTGTCCGATACTAGTCTTCCCAAAGTAAGTATCTATGCAAATGATTATGACATTGCCATGTCCACATAGTTCAAGAAACAGAACTACTAGTCATCTTGCATTCTAGTCGTCTAACGTTTTCTATGCGTCCAATTTTATAGAAAACTCCGACCAGGGACCATTTTCAACTTTTGACATTCAAGTTCACTTGATAGACATTTCTTAGTCACAGGACTGGTCCTGACAGTCTATCTTGAATATTTTGTCAAATTGAAGGGACTCATCATTTAATAAACCACAAATTAAATGGAAAAATGAATTCTATTCATTTATTGTGAATGATTAACCAATAATGTTTTACAAAGTATTAAACTCTAAAACTTTAAAACATCAAACAAGGACGTCAAAGACACTCTCCAATATGCTTGATTCCCATAGCTGCAGTGTGCGAGTTGTGCTTCGCCTGCGGCAGAGGTTTAGTCAATGGATCTGATATGTTTTCATCAGTTCCAATCTTGCTTATCTCGACTTCTTTTCTTTCAACGAACTCTCGTAGAAGGTGAAATCTACGAAGTACATGCTTGACTCTTTGGTGGTGTCTAGCCTCCTTTGCCTGTGCAATAGCTCCGTTATTATCACAATACAGGGCTATTGGTCCTTTAATGGAGGGGACTACACCAACTTCACCTATGAACTTCCTTAGCCATATAGCTTCCTTTGCTGCTTCATGTGCAGCAATGTACTCCGCATCAGTTGTAGAATCCGCAATGGTGCTTTGCTTAGCACTTTTCCAGCTTACTGCACCTCCGTTGATGCAGAAGACAAACCCAGACTGTGATCTGAAATCACTTTGTCGGTTTGGAAACTTGCGTCCGTATAGCCTTTAACAATTAATTCATCATCTCCACCATAGACCAGGAAGTCATCTTTGTGCCTTTTCAGGTACTTCAGAATATTCTTGGCAGCAGTCCAATGTGCCTCTCTTGGGTCTGACTGGTATCTGCTCGTAGCACTGAGTGCGTACGCAATATCCGGGCGTGTACATATCATAGCATACATTATTGAACCAATCAATGATGCATATGGAATCCCATTCATTCGTCTACGCTCATCAAGTGTTTTTGGGCACTGAGTCTTGCTTAGAGTTATTCCATGAGACATGGGTAGGTAGCCTCGCTTGGAGTCTGCCATCTTGAACCTATCAAGCACCTTATTGATATAAGTGCTTTGACTAAGTCCAATCATCCTTTTAGATCTATCTCTGTAAATCTTGTTGCCCAATATGTACTGTGCTTCTCCTAGATCCTTCATCGAAAAACATTTCCCAAGCCAAATCTTGACAGAGTTCAACATAGGAATGTCATTTCCGATAAGTAATATGTCATCGACATATAATACTAGGAAAGCAATTTTGCTCCCATTGACCTTCTTGTATACACAAGATTCGTCTGCGTTCTTGATGAAACCAAAGTCACTTACTGCTTCATCAAAACGTATATTCCAGCTCCTGGATGCCTGCTTCAATCCGTAGATTGATTTCTTTAGCTTGCATACCTTTTTAGCATTCTTTGGATCCTCAAAACCCTCAGGCTGTGTCATAAACACAGTTTCTGTTAAAACGCCGTTTAAGAAAGCGGTTTTGACATCCATCTACCATATTTAGTAATCGTAATATGCAGCGATTGCTAACATTATCCGAATAGATTTTAGCATTGCAACTGGTGAAAAGGTTTCATCGTAATCCACACCGTGGACTTGCCTGTAACCTTTTGCAACCAATCTAGCTTTGAAAACTTCAAGTTTCCCATCCTTGTCCTTTTTCAGTTTGAAAACCCATTTGCTTCCAATGGCTTGGTAGCCATCTGGCAAATCGACCAAATCCCAAACTTGGTTTTCAGACATGGAGTCTAATTCAGATTGCATGGCTTCTTGCCATTGCTTGGAGCTAGGGCTCGTCATAGCTTGTTTGTAAGTCGCAGGTTCATCACTTTCAAGTAATAGAACATCATAGCTCTCGTTCGTAAAAATACCTAAGTAACTTTCCGGTTGAGATCTATATCTCTGCGATCTACGCGGGGTTACATCTCTAGATTGACCATGATTTTCACCAGATACTTCTAAAGATCTCTGAGTTTCATCTTGAATGTCATCTTGAGCATTCTCTAGAGTTTGTTGTTCGACTCGAATTTCTCCGAGGTCTACTTTTCTCCCACTTGTCATTTTGGAAATGTGATCCTTTTCCAAAAAGATACCATCTCGAGCAACAAACACTTTGTTCTTAGATGTATTGTAGAAGTAATACCCCTTTGTTTCCTTTGGATAGCCCACAAGGATACATTTGTCAGATTTTGGATGAAGTTTGTCTGAAATTAATCGTTTGACGTATACTTCACATCCCCAAATCTTAAGAAAAGACACTTTTGGAGGCTTTCCAAACCATAACTCATATGGAGTCTTTTCAACAGCTTTAGACGGAGCTCTATTTATAGTGAGTGCAGCTGTATTTAGTGCATGTCCCCAAAATTCTATTGGAAGTTCGGCCTGACCCATCATTGACCTAACCATGTCTAGCAAGGTTCTGTTCCTCCGTTCCGACACACCGTTCCATTGTGGTGTTCCAGGAGGAGTCAATTCTGATAGAATTCCACATTCTTTCAGATGGTCATCAAATTCATAGCTCAGATATTCACCGCCTCTATCAGACCGCAGTGCTTTAATCTTCTTGCCTAATTGATTCTCTACTTCACTCTGAAATTCCTGGAATTTGTCAAAGGATTCAGACTTATGCTTCATTAGGTAGACATAACCATATCTACTGAAGTCATCAGTGAAAGTGATAAAGTAGCTGAAACCACCTCTAGCATTTGTACTCATTGGTCCACATACATCTGTATGGATTAAACCCAATAGTTCAGTTGCTCTTTCTCCAACTTTAGAGAAAGGTTGCTTTGTCATTTTGCCAAGTAAACATGATTCGCACTTACCATAATCCTCTAAGTCAAATGGTTCTAGAATTCCTTCCTTTTGAAGTCTTTCCATGCGTTTCAAGTTAATATGGCCTAATCGACAATGCCACAGATAGGTGAGATCTGAATCATCCTTTTTGGCCTTTTTGGTATTTATGTTATAAACTTGTTTGTCGTGATTGTAATACCCCAATATTTTATGATTTTATAAAATACACTTTTAGCATAATAAGGTTATAATAGTATTTATCTATTAAGAATATTTTCCTAAATTAAATAGCCTAATTATATTTTGTATAAAACCTAGTTTAGCTTTAGTAAGACTCTTTTTATTAGCTTTATAAATACCCGTTAACCCTAATTGTTTTTCCCTTTTCTTGACTGCCGTTTACCTATTGTTATTGAGAAATCTCTATCTTCTCTCTGCGTCACCAGCTTGCTAAAGTACTAATTAAGCCCATACCATCAATGATCATCCATAATTTCCTACTTTTGTTAACACCTTTCCTTTCAAAGACTTGTCTTTTGGTTGTCCACCAAGAGATCTAATCACTTTTGTACCATCTGCATCAAATATATTAGATCAAACTCTTAATTAGCGGAACATTTATGTATTCAACTCCATTATATATGTTGATCGGGTATTGTTGGTTTACGAATAGGTAATCACACTTAGTCCCTTCTAATATAATTGTTCGTGTATATTATTAGTTATAATCACACGTACCTAGTCCTTTCGAGTTGTTCGTATATATTATTACTATGTGTAATATGTGCATTCGTTAATTTAAAACATGTTTAAATACGTAGTATTGTCTATTAATCATGTATGCTTTGGAGTGGTGAGACTTGTAGTATATGTTCTTGTTTGCTAAATGTATAGATATGTCAGATTATACCTTGAATATTGTTATGCTATTTTGGCAAGCTTGATGGTTTTGTTAATTTGGTTTTTGGCAGTAATTAATTTACCTTGTCTACGTGTATACGGTATAGTATACAATTCAAGCTAATTCTTTTAGGATAGTCGTGCATATGCGTAGGTGCGTAGTATGTATTGGAGAATGAATGTGTTTTAGGATTTAAATTATCAATATTTTGGGATCGATTGAGAAGTAAGGTTAGATATCAGTTTATTGTCCTAGAAGAAATTAAGTGTTTGGACATATAGTTATGTCAATAAATTGGGATCTTGTGCCGTTATTAGGAAAGATAGGTTATTAACCCAAATGGGTATTGAGCATATTATTTATGAGAAAATATTTGAGAATAATTATTATATTATTGGTTTGAGGCTCAACGTGATAGACCTTAGTCCTTGGCATGTTGGTAAGGAGATGATAACCATTAGTAGAGGAGCAAGATACAATCTTTATTATTTTCTTAATATCCTCATAGTGGGATTGGGTCCAAAAATGGCCTTGACTCAGAGAGTCTTTTTTAGTAGCTATTGAGAGTTTCAAGTTTTTATACTTGTTGGTTTATTTATTCGAATTACCCATGTCCAAGGCTAGGTGTAGAACAAAGAGCAAGGCACGTATATATTGGTTTGAGTAAGTTTAGTAGAGGAAAGGATCGTATCAATACATTTGAGGTCTAGTCGAAGAGAAGATCTATAGTGTATTGAGTTAATGATATCTTTGAGATTATTTGTGTGATGTAGTCTCGTACTACATTATTTAAGTGAGCAACTATTACTATATATTGTTATATTATAGGTGATTACTCAGCTTTTTGCTGACGTGTGTTTATTTGCTATGTGTGTTTGCGGCCATGTCTTTTTCTTATGGTGCCCTGCGACGATCCTTTTGGAATTTGTCCTCTATGGTGAGCAGTCAAGATTGACTGGAGCAGATTGATCATGAAGAATGCTGTTACAAGTTGAAGGAGCACAAGTTTTATCGTTTAGTCTTTTATGACAGTTTAAGGTTTTTCAGTTGTACAGTTGTAAATAGATCACCTAGTAATTGAGTTGTAATAATTTAAGTTTTGTAAGCCTTAGCACTTGACAATGTGGTCAAGTGTGGCGGTGATACCTCTGATTTAGGTATAAGCTTCCGCAATTTTTATAAAGTACATATATATTATTTCTTCCTTATTCATAGTTAGTAAATCGGGGGTGTTACAAAATGGTATCAGAGCCTAATCGCTCTCTGGGTTATCACACAGGGATCTTCATATCCCAGTGTCTGGTTTGAGTTGTCTAAGATTAAAATGACTAATTAAGAGTTAAGTTAAAAGGTTATAGGACAAGCCGTTTAATTGAAGAGACTATCTCTTTCTACGTGTTAGCTATGTGATTCTTGTAATGAATCTATATGACTATTTTTGAGTTTGAGGACGAACTCCTTTTTTTTAAGGGGGATAGTATGTAATATCTCTAATATTTTATGTCGCAAAAGTTTAAGTTTGGTTAAAAAAAAAAAAATCTTTGTTTAAAAATAAATAAATTCTTTAGCATTTGAAACCAAAGTCCCAAAGTTTTCTTACTTAAGTTTCGGGGACGAAACTTATTTTAAGGAGGGTAGATTGTAATACCCTATATTTTTCTAACATTAAGTTTCGGGACGAAACTTATTTTAAGAAGGGTAGATTGTAATACCCTATATTTTTCTAACTTTAAGTTTCGGGACGAAACTTCTTTTAAGGGGGATAGATTGTAATACCCTAATATTTTACGATTTCGTAAAATATAATATATAGCCAAAATAAAGTTATAATTCATATTAAATGATTTTCTGTTTTTAGTTAGTCTCTTTTAATATTTTCGGAAAATTTAAAAACACTATTTTAAATTCAGTAGAACTATTTTTATGAGATAGTATAAATATCCTTCAACCCTAGTATTTTTTTTAAGAAAAAAAATAGGGGAACGACCGTTTGATATTCTATGAGATTAGTCTCTCGGATTATTTTCCGTACTCGATCCCCTCTCTTGTGCGTGCACTAGATTTCAAAAGGAAAAAACAAACTTAATTCTTTTATGATCAATGGATCATGATCGATCTTCTGGTAATTCATTAATTAATCTTCCAAACAAGTATTTTAATTGGCAAGTTGACCAAGCCTTGCTTGCAGTGCACGAGAGTATAGTCTGTTGGTTTTGTGATGCATAATACTTTCGTTTTTTGTCGTGGATTAAGTTCCGAGAAGGTAATCACGCACACTTAGTCTCTTTAAATTATTCGTAATTAAGTATTGATTATTATATATAATCATGTATAGGCCTTTAGAGTTGTTTGTTATATATATTATAAATTTTATTTCTAATTATAAGTGTATAATGTGATAACGTGTATTAGATAAATTCTCAACTCATTGATAATATTGTTGATTTAGATTTCTTATTATATTAGTCACTGTTATTTTGTATATGTGTAGATATCTAAGGGTCTAGTTTATTTGTGGATTGATATTGGAAATTTGGATTGGGTCAATCTATATATTCTAGAGTTTTAGATCGTAATAGAGTTTCTTGGCTTTATTAATTAGTAGTTAGTAATCAAGCTTACCCCTTTGAGAGTTTTCCGTATAGTAATTAGTTATAAATTTATAATCGTTTATCCTATCTTTTGAAATTTTATTATATATGTGTTTTGTTTATGTGACATTGGAAGATACATAGTATTAATTTATTATTATGTGCAATCACGATTTAGAGTCATATGAGTATGTTGTGTATGCTATTGGTTTATATATTTTGCTTTGCTATAAATTGTCTAAATTGCTAATGTGTTTAATTGGCTAATATGCACGATTATATTTACATTGGAATGTTAGTTTTAATTTCTTATATGATGCTCTTGCTTGTCTTAGATTATTGATTAGTTGTTTACGGTTATATTCTCAATGAGCATTTACTCTAATTTGTTTGAGGTTTTACTACTGTAAGGGAAATATATGATTTGGCTAATAAGGATTAGCGTACTAATGTACTATCTTTGTGGGGTTGATCGAGAAATTGACATAGGGTAAAAGGTTGAGGTTAACAATATTATTGTTGTAAGCTTGGAAGCTTGGAGCATATGCATATTGTACTATTGGGAATTGATTTAATTTATTTTGGGATGATAATTGATCATCTTCTAATACCTTTTTCCCTAAGATATTATATGAACCGGTTGAATAGCACATTGTGCTTTATTATTTGGTCTGAGCCATGAGCACGACCCTAGGCTTAATCTACTCCTTTGAGTTAAAAACACTCACTGGGGGGTGTGCACACTTAAGGACTAAGATCTATTTGGTGGTTACATCCAATACACTACAAAAAAAGGTACATATTGAGACGGAACAATTGTGACGGTCTAACAAAGAGTCGCAGGGAGGGGTGGGGCGCGAATATGAATTTGTAAATTGCGACGCTTTATAGAGTCGCAAAATATTTCGACGTTTTAAAGCGTCGCTATTTACAAATAAAGACACGTGGAACACATGTGTTTCCGAGGACGCAAACCAAATTAATTTTGGGAAAAAAAATCCCGCCTCACTCTCTCTATTTTTTTGGCAGAATGCCGCCTAACTCTAACTCCACCACCCACGTTTTTCTCAACCTCCCACCGACGTCCTTGCTGCGCTGCGAAACCTAACCACCCTCATCAAATTTCCCGACGAATTCGTATTCTCTCCTCCTCACTTTCAGCACCATTAACGACTTCCTTGAATTTCGTCTTCAACCTTTACGTTAGCACAATCAAAGCTCTCAGTATAAGCTATCTCAGCGAATTTAAAGAAACCCTAACTCGACAATTATGGGGTGTCGCGAATTTTCTCGCTCCTCCTCCTAATACGGGTTGTGCTGCTTCTTCACAATCGCATGATCAACGAGTTTTCCCTGTGTTAAATCGGTCGAAATCGACTGATTCTTCGGTTTCGGGTAACGAAGATGATGACGAAGAATCGTCGGTCAATGCTCCTATTTCAAACACAGATAGAAATTATTCAGAATTCGGAAATAAACGAAGTGTTATAGAGAATTGTGAATCGTCTTCGAGTTTGCATCGGTTGGGATTGCAGAAGGTTGAGGAGGAGGATGATGATTAGGTTAACGAAGCTGTTGGATTAACTGATGAGGTTTTGACATTTTCTGGGAATATTGCACATGATCCTGAGACTTGGTTAGATTTTCCTGTCGAAGATGATGAAGATTGTGAAGGTAAACTTTGCTTCGCCTTTTGTTAGTTCGTAATAATTGGAGATTTTAAATTTTTTTTGCATTGGTGTAGTTGCAAGGGCATAGTTTAGTACGTAGTATGAGATTTGGTCATAGTTTGTCTATAAACTATTGCATTTGTTTGGTTTTGGAAACATTCTATAGGCTATTGGAATTGAAATGTTTGATTTATTGTAAAATTGGCACCACGGATTGAAGACTGCCGTTTTTGGTTTAAGTTAAAGTATACATTTTGAAGATGAGTATTGACAGGAACTACCATTTTAGAGTATAGTTTATATGGAAAACATTAATTATGGTATAATTGTCATTGAGGAGGAGCGTCTTTCGTACTTGTTCTGAAATTTTGTTAAGAAATTGTGATGCTAGACTGTACTGTGTCCTAGTGAAGGTTTATGAGTGAAACAAGCTATCGCCAAGTAAATGTGAAACGATCTCGCATTCAATTTCATGTACGTTTCTGTTTAAGTGGAGATTGGGGGTGTATTTGGTGTTGTTTCTTAGGCTAATTGCCGTTAAATGTTTTACCATTTCTTTAGGATAGATTCAATAGTGACTTCTGTTAGGTTATGATTCATATGACAGTTCATAAATCATGCGGAAAAACCATAAAGCCAGGAAACATATTATTTACACATAATCATTTAGCATAGTTTAGATGCATACTCTTTGTTGCGTGCCTTCCCTAGCTGCGCCCGAACCGAACAAGAACAAGTCTTTAGGACTCCAAGTGTCGTCCCTCCGTAGATAGTCCACAGCACGTCCGGATCCGCCTTAAGATTGACCAACTAGAATCGCCCTTAAGGTTCTAATATTTTCGGTTAGGTAGGCAAGAATATTGGCTGATTTTTCTGCTTAAAAATCTTAGTTTTGAATACTTAAAACTTGTTGTATAAATAATGACCCCTAGGCCTTTATTTATAGAGTTATGGAAAAGGAATCGTAATCCTAGTAGGATACGAATTAATTGAAATTAGAATCCTACATGAATTCTATTTAATTAATTTATCCAATTAGGAATAGAAATTTAATCATACACTGACTCTTGTAGATTTAGGAATCACGCATGAGCACAAACTCACACACACACGGCAGCCACAAGGGCTGCCCATGCGCGTGCGAGCAGCAGCCCACGCAGCGCGGCCCACGCATCCGTGGCCTTGGCGCGCGCTGGGCCTGCCTTGCGGTAGGCCTGGGCGCTGCCTTGGCTGCGCGCGTGCTTGCTGGGCGATGGCCCGGCTTCGTGCTGGGCCTTCGTCCGGCAGGCCTCGTCCGATGCTAATTCGTACGATACGCTTCCGATTAAATTTCCAGTTCCGGAATTTATTTCCGATACGAACAATATTTAATATTTCCGATTCCGGAATTAATTTCCGTTTCGAACAAATATTTAATATTTCCGTTTCCGGAATTATTTTCCGATTCCGGTAATATTTCCGATTCTGACAATATTTCCGTTTCCGGCAATATTTCCGATTCTGGTAATATTTCCATTTCCAATAATATTTTCCGATACGTACCATGTTTCCGTTTCCGGCAACATCTACGACTTGGATAATATTCATATTTCCGATACGATCCATATTTCCGTTTCCGGCAATATCATCGTTTCCGGAGTATCCATTTCTTGCCTGTGACGATCTTAGCTCCCACTGAAACCAAGATCCGTCGGTTCCGAATATTCATAGATGGAGTATTTAATGTCATTAAATACTTGATCCGTTTACGTACTATTTGTGTGACCCTACGGGTTCAGTCAAGAGTAAGCTGTGGATTAATATCATTAATTCCACTTGAACTGAAGCGGCCTCTAGCTAGGCATTCAGCTCACTTGATCTCACTGAATTATTAACTTGTTAATTAATACTGAACCGCATTTATTAGACTTAACATAGAATGCATACTTGGACCAAGGGCATTATTTCCTTCAGTCTCCCACTTGTCCTTAGGGACAAGTGTGCATTTCCTAATTCCTTTGTCGCTCGATGCTTGCTCTTGAACATAAGGTAAGAGTTGTCATCCTTATTATGTCCAGAGGTGTTCCTCGGTTTCAGAGTTCAACTGATCAAATAAACAGATAATCATAGCCTATGATTCATCCGAGCACGGCCATGCATTTCACAGTTTCTAGCTCTCCGAGTGGCCTTGTACAACTTTTAAGCATCTCTTCCCGATTTATGGGAGGACAATCCCAATCTTGCGATCTTGAGATTAGACTTCGTTTGATAGGTGATTACCTGAGCGTTGCCTTTATAGCCTCCTTTTACGGTGCGACGGTTGGTCAACGTCAAAGCAACCAGTTCTCAAACAAGTAATCTCAAATCACTCAGGTATTGAGGATTTAGTGTCTAATAATTTAATGAAATTTACTTATGACAGACTTTCATCTCTTACAGTAAAGTTTCATAGGTCTTGTCCGATACTAGTCTTCCCAAAGTAAGTATCTATGCAAATGATTATGACATTGCCATGTCCACATAGTTCAAGAAACAGAACTACTAGTCATCTTGCATTCTAATCGTCTAACGTTTTCTATGCGTCCAATTTTATAGAAAACTCCGATTAGGGACCATTTTCAACCTTTGACATTCAAGTTCACTTGATAGACATTTCTTAGTCACAGGACTGGTCCTGACAGTCTATCTTGAATATATCGTCAAGTTGAAGGGACTCATCATTTAATAAACCACAAATTAAATGGAAAAATGAATTCCTTTCATTTATTGTGAATGATTAACCAATAATGTTTTACAAAGATTTAAACTCTAAAACTTTAAAACATTAAACAGAGACATCAAAGCCATTCTCCAATATGCTTGATTCCCATAGCTGCAGTGTGCGAGTTGTGCTTCGCTTGCGGCAGAGGTTTAGTTAATGGATCTGATATGTTGTCATCAGTTCCAATTTTGCTTATCTCGACTTCTTTTCTTTCAACGAACTCTCGTAGAAGGTGAAATCTACGAAGTACATGCTTGACTCTCTGGTGGTGTCTAGGCTCTTTTGCCTGTGCAATAGCTCCGTTATTATCACAATACAGGGCTATTGGTCCTTTAATGGAGGGGACTACACCAAGTTCTCCTATGAACTTCCTTAGCCATATAGCTTCCTTTGCTGCTTCATGTGCAGCAATGTACTCCGCTTCAGTTGTAGAATCCGCAATGGTGCTTTGCTTAGCACTTTTCCAGCTTACTGCTCCTCCGTTGAGGCAGAAGACAAACCCAGACTGTGATCTGAAATCATCTTTGTCGGTTTGGAAACTTGCGTCCGTATAGCCTTTAACAATTAATTCATCATCTCCGCCATAGACCAGGAAGTCATCTTTGTGCCTTTTCAGGTACTTCAGAATATTCTTAGCAGCAGTCCAATGCGCCTCTCCTGGGTCTGACTGGTATCTGCTCGTAGCACTGAGTGCGTACGCAACATCCGGGCGTGTACATATCATAGCATACATTATTGAACCAATCAATGATGCATATGGAATCCCATTCATTCGTCTACGCTCATCAAGTGTTTTTGGGCACTGAGTCTTGCTTAGAGTCATTCCATGAGACATGGGTAGGTAGCCTCGCTTGGAGTCCGCCATCTTGAACCTATCAAGTACCTTATTGATATAAGTGCTTTGACTAAGTCCAATCATCTTTTTAGATCTATCTCTGTAAATCTTGATGCCCAATATGTACTGTGCTTCTCCTAGATCCTTCATCGAAAAACATTTCCCAAGCCAAATCTTGACAGAGTTCAACATAGGAATGTCATTTCCGATAAGCAATATGTCGTCGACATATAATACTAGGAAAGCAATTTTGCTCCCACTGACCTTCTTGTATACACAAGATTCGTCCGCGTTCTTGATGAAACCAAAGTCACTGACTGCTTCATCAAAACGTATATTCCAGCTCCTGGATGCCTGCTTCAATCCGTAGATTGACTTCTTTAGCTTGCATACCTTTTTAGCATTCTTTGGATCCTCAAAACCTTCAGGCTGTGTCATAAACACAGTTTCTGTTAAAATGCCGTTTAAGAAAGCAGTTTTGACATCCATCTGCCATATTTCGTAATCGTAATATGCAGCGATTGCTAACATTATTCGAATAGACTTTAGCATTGCAACTGGTGAAAAGGTTTCATCGTAATCCACACCGTGGACTTGCCTGTAACCTTTTGCAACCAATCTAGCTTTGAAAACTTCAAGTTTCCCATCCTTGTCCTTTTTCAGTTTGAAAACCCATTTGCTTCCAATAGCTTGGTAGCCATCTGGCAAATCGACCAAATCCCATACTTGGTTTTCAGACATGGAGTCTAATTCAGATTGCATGGCTTCTTGCCATTGCTTGGAGCTAGGGCTCGTCATAGCTTGCTTGTAAGTCGCAGGTTCATCACTTTCAAGTAATAGAACGTCATGGCTCTCGTTCGTCAAAATACCTAAGTACCTTTCCGGTTGAGATCTATATCTTTGCGATCTACGCGGGGTAACATTTCTAGATTGACCATGATTCTCACCAGATTCTTCTAAAGATCTCTGAGTTTCATCCTGAATGTCATCTTGAGCATTCTCTAGAGTTTGTTGTTCGACTCGAATTTCTTCGAGGTCTACTTTTCTCCCACTTGTCATTTTGGAAATGTGATCCTTCTCCAAAAAGACACCATCTCGAGCAACAAACACCTTGTTCTCAGATGTATTGTAGAAGTAATACCCCTTTGTTTCCTTTGGATAGCCCACAAGGATACATTTGTCAGATTTTGGATGAAGTTTGTCTGAAATTAATCGTTTGACGTATACTTCACATCCCCAAATCTTAAGAAAAGACACATTTGGAGGCTTTCCAAACCATAATTCGTATGGAGTCTTTTCGACAGCTTTAGACGGAGCTCTATTTATAGTGAGTGCAGCTGTATTTAGTGCATGTCCCCAAAATTCTAATGGAAGTTCGGCCTGACCCATCATTGACCTGACCATGTCTAGAAAGGTTCTGTTCCTCCGTTCTGACACACCGTTCCATTGTGGTGTTCCAGGAGGAGTCAATTCTGATAGAATTCCACATTCTTTCAGATGGTCATCAAATTCATAGCTCAGATATTCACCGCCTCTATCAGACCGCAGTGCCTTGATCTTCTTGCCTAATTGATTCTCTACTTCACTCTGAAATTCCTTGAATTTGTCAAAGGATTCAGACTTATGCTTCATTAGGTAGACATAACCATACCTACTGAAGTCATCAGTGAAAGTGATAAAGTAGCTGAAACCACCTCTAGCATTTGTACTCATTGGTCCACATACATCTGTATGGATCAAACCCAATAGTTCATTTGCTCTTTCTCCAACTTTAGAGAAAGGTTGCTTTGTCATTTTGCCAAGTAAACATGATTCGCATTTACCATAATCCTCTAAGTCAAATGGTTCTAGAATTCCTTCCCTTTGAAGTCTTTCTAAGCGTTTCAAGTTTATATGGCCTAATCGACAATGCCACAGATAGGTGAGATCTGAATCATCCTTTTTGGCCTTTTTGTTATTTATGTTATATACTTGTTTGTCGTGATCTAATAAATAAAGTCCATTGACTAATCTAGCAGATCCATAAAACATCTCTTTAAAATAAAACGAACAACTATTGTCTTTTATTATAAAGGAAAATCCCTTAGCATCTAAGCAAGAAACTGAAATGATGTTTTTAGTAAGACTTGGAACATGGAAACATTCTTCCAGTTCCAAAACTAGCCCGGAGGGCAACGACAAATAGTAAGTTCCCACAGCTAATGCAGCAATCCGTGCTCCATTTCCCACTCGTAGGTCGACTTCACCCTTGCTTAACTTTCTACTTCTTCTTAGTCCCTGTGGATTGGAACATAAGTGTGAGCCACAACCTGTATCTAATACCCAAGAAGTTGAATTAGCAAGTATACAGTCTATAACGAAAATACCTGAAGATGGAACGACTGTTCCGTTCTTCTGATCTTCCTTTAGCTTCAAGCAATCTCTCTTCCAATGCCCCTTCTTCTTGCAGTAGAAGCATTCGGATTCAGAAGTGGGTTGACTGACCTTCCTCTTTGCAGATTTGGCGCCAGTTTGCTTAGTTGGGCTGGCTTTGTTGCCACCTTTCTTAGCATTCCTCTTCTTTCCAGATTTCTTGAACTTGCCCCCACGCACCATAAGCACATCCTGCTTATCACTTTTGAGCGTCTTTTCAGCGGTCTTCAGCATACCGTGAAGCTCAGTGAGCGTTTTGTCCAGACTATTCATACTGTAGTTCAGTTTGAACTGATCATACCCGCTATGAAGAGAATGGAGGATGGTGTCTATAGCCATTTCCTGAGAAAATTGCTGATCCAGCCGACTCATATTCTCAATGAGTCCAATCATTTTGAGAACATGTGGACTTACGGGCTCGCCTTTCTTAAGCTTGGTCTCAAGAATTTGCCTATGAGTCTCGAATCTTTCGACTCGAGCCAGATCTTGGAACATGTTCTTCAACTCACTGATGATTGTGAAAGCATCTGAGTTGATGAACGTTTTCTGCAGATCCGCACTCATGGTGGCGAGCATTAGACATTTCACATCCTTGTTGGCATCAATCCAACGATTGAGGGCTGCCTGAGTGACCCCGTCGCCTGGAGCTTCGGGCATCGCCTCATCTAGGACATACTCCTTTTCTTCCTGCATAAGAACTATTTGCAAGTTCCTTTGCCAGTCAAGGAAGTTTTTCCCGTTCAACTTCTCCTTTTCGAGAATTGATCGAATGTTGAATGAATTGTTGTTTGCCATATTAAAAACTACAATTGAAAAGAATAAACAAATAAATAACCATTCACAGTTTCTCTTAATAAACTTAAATTCTAGCATTCATGCATAATTCAATGTTTATTAAGCATTTTATTCAAGTTATGTGTTCCGGCAGGTGTGAATAAAATGATTCCAAGATCCTAAAATCATTGAAGAACTAAGCACAGTTTGTCGACTTAATCCTAGAACATCTTAGGTAAGCAAAAGCCTTTTGCTAATAGTCTAAAAACTATTCTTGGTTGATAGGTACGTCTAAGAACTTATTAGGTAAACCTATCGAATTTGCCACGACATAAAAGGACTCCTTACTTATATCGTTGAGTTTCACCAAAACTAACATGTACTCACAATTATTTGTGTACCTTGCCCCTTTAGGACCAATAAGTAACACCTCGCTGAGCGAAAACTATTACTAGATTGATGTAAAGGATATCCAAGCAAGTGTATATTTTGGCATGGCACCTTTTAACTCAATTTTTAAGTTTGGAACTTAAGGCTCTTACTATGTTGGTTAGATTTTAAGTGAACTAAAATCCTTAATCATGCAACATAATCAAGCTTTTGATCTCATGCATTTTAAGACATATTTAAAACAATAAATAACTTAAAACATGCATAAGATATTTGTGATCTAGTATGGCCCGACTTCATCTTGAAGCTTTGACTTCAAAGTCCGTCTTGAAAATCTCCGTGGGAGGCACTATTTTCTTCAAATAGGATAAGCTATAACTAATTACAACTATTTGATGGTTCGCAGACCATATTTGAATTGAAAAATAACTTTGGTACTTTAGACCAATTACATTCAAATTAATGGTACGCAGACCATATTTTCTATCCTATTTGGGCCATACTAGTCACTTATAACCTGCAAAACAGTACATATACAATATATACCATTCACCCATTCATTATCATGAATGGCCCACATAGCTGGTTAGTAAAACACATTATGCATCACGTAAACATTTGCAGCAATTAATCAAGGGCACCAATAATCTACCAATTATTCAGTCCTTATTAATTCTAATCAAGTTGTTTTAACCTTAAGGATTTGTTGACCTAATCAAGAGTTTATGACTAAAAAGCGCTCCCACTTAAACCAATAAATTCATATGCTTTACCAATTTTAAACATAAAAATGTATTTCTAGTCTAACCGGAAACATACAAATTTAATTAAAATTTAAAGCTCATATTAATTTATAATTGAATCCAAAAATTTAATTCAATTTCAGTCATATTTAAATTAATTCATGATTTTAATTTTAGTAAAATAATTAGAATAAATAACATTTATTATAATTATAATATTCAAAATTAAAATCCAAGAAAATAATTCAAATTATTAATTTTAAAATTAATTAAAATTACGTGAACTGAAATTTTCAAATTAAACATTCAAAACGATCTAATCGTAACGCAAACACCCTACGCGTTGCACGCCCATGGGCCGTACGCACACAGCCATTGCTGGCCATGTGCGCGCAGCCCATGCGCTCGTCGCATAGCTGCTGCTTCCCTATCGCAAGCCTCCGCACGCACTGATGCTCGCTGCGCGCGCCAGCGCTCATCGCACGCGAGCTATCGCTCGCAGTGCGTGCGCGCGACATCGCTCGCTGGGCGCGCGACATCGCTCGCTGGGCGCGCGACATCGCTCGCTGGGCGCGCGAGCCATCGCTCGCTGCGCGCGCGACATCGCTCGCTGGGCGCGCGACATCGCTCGCTGCGCGCGCGAGCCATCGCTCGCTGGGGCGCGACAT
Source organism: Spinacia oleracea (assembly GCF_020520425.1). Lineage (NCBI taxonomy): Eukaryota > Viridiplantae > Streptophyta > Magnoliopsida > Caryophyllales > Amaranthaceae > Spinacia > Spinacia oleracea. Next base: position 529,129 of record NC_079488.1, read on the forward strand.
CGCTCGCTGGGCGGGCGACATCGCGCGCTGTGCGCGCGAGTAATGCTGGGCGCAGCGCTCTTGGCACGCGAGCTTGCGCTCGCTGCGCGCGAGGCTGCGCGCCCTTGTGCGAGGCAGCGCGCGTTGTGGCGCAGCTCGCTTGCTGCCCACACGCGACTGCCTTGGCTCGCCCTTCGCCCATGCCCATTCGTTCATTGCTTGTGGCACACGACACAAGGCAGGGCTGCTGCCTTGTGCTCGTGCACTACGCCCTTGCTCATTGCATTCGTGCCGCACGGGCGACGAGCTCCCTTGCTCGTCGTCGCATGCCCGCATTATACAACACCCCTTAAGGGTAACACGAAGCGTCCATTGCTTCGTGCGTGCAAGTTTTATGAACGAATCGCAAAAAAATTTAAAATTTATATTTAAAATTAATGACAAATTAATAAATAATATTAATTTCATAATTTTAGGGCGAAAAAATCGAAAATTTATTATCCAATTGATTTCCGATTGTTATGGATTCAAGTCTAGGTCATAAAAATTTAAAATTTATCGTAAATTTACAATTTTTATGGTGGTTTTTAATCATAGGTTTCTAATTAAATTACAATTAATTATGAAAATCAAATTAATTCTAAATTATTCTAATTTTCAACAAATTAATCATAATTACAAATTAGATTGCATAATTAACAAGACTAGGCATTCAAACTTGTTAAACATATGCAGTAGGTCAATCAAAAATTCAAGATTTATCAACAAGAATCGCAAATATTTAATTTAACATCTTAAATTTACGAAATTTTGCATTCGAAAAACTAAAACCTTCGAAAAGTCATAGTTAGGCTTCGAATTTGAGAATTCTGGGTTCGGCAGAAAAATACTCTTTTTGTCAAAATTTTAGAATGCCTTTTACATGCGGAATTGACACAAAAATCACTCAATTCGGATGAGTAACGAAGAAACTGCCGAAAAACTGCGTACGTATAATTAAATAAACGCAATTTGCAATTAATTAACAATTACGAAAATTAATCACCCCTTTTAATTCTTGCAAATTTGTAATATTTAACCATGTTCATGCAATTTAGATTATGAAAATAATAAGGGGCTCGTGATACCACTGTTAGGTTATGATTCATATGACAGTTCATAAATCATGCGGAAAAACCATAAAGCCAGGAAACATATTATTTACACATAATCATTTAGCATAGTTTAGATGCATACTCTTTGTTGCGTGCCTTCCCTAGCTGCGCCCGAACCGAACAAGAACAAGTCTTTAGGACTCCAAGTGTCGTCCCTCCGTAGATAGTCCACAGCACGTCCGGATCCGCCTTAAGATTGACCAACTAGAATCGCCCTTAAGGTTCTAATATTTTCGGTTAGGTAGGCAAGAATATTGGCTGATTTTTCTGCTTAAAAATCTTAGTTTTGAATACTTAAAACTTGTTGTATAAATAATGACCCCTAGGCCTTTATTTATAGAGTTATGGAAAAGGAATCGTAATCCTAGTAGGATACGAATTAATTGAAATTAGAATCCTACATGAATTCTATTTAATTAATTTATCCAATTAGGAATAGAAATTTAATCATACACTGACTCTTGTAGATTTAGGAATCACGCATGAGCACAAACTCACACACACACGGCAGCCACAAGGGCTGCCCATGCGCGTGCGAGCAGCAGCCCACGCAGCGCGGCCCACGCATCCGTGGCCTTGGCGCGCGCTGGGCCTGCCTTGCGGTAGGCCTGGGCGCTGCCTTGGCTGCGCGCGTGCTTGCTGGGCGATGGCCCGGCTTCGTGCTGGGCCTTCGTCCGGCAGGCCTCGTCCGATGCTAATTCGTACGATACGCTTCCGATTAAATTTCCAGTTCCGGAATTTATTTCCGATACGAACAATATTTAATATTTCCGATTCCGGAATTAATTTCCGTTTCGAACAAATATTTAATATTTCCGTTTCCGGAATTATTTTCCGATTCCGGTAATATTTCCGATTCTGACAATATTTCCGTTTCCGGCAATATTTCCGATTCTGGTAATATTTCCATTTCCAATAATATTTTCCGATACGTACCATGTTTCCGTTTCCGGCAACATCTACGACTTGGATAATATTCATATTTCCGATACGATCCATATTTCCGTTTCCGGCAATATCATCGTTTCCGGAGTATCCATTTCTTGCCTGTGACGATCTTAGCTCCCACTGAAACCAAGATCCGTCGGTTCCGAATATTCATAGATGGAGTATTTAATGTCATTAAATACTTGATCCGTTTACGTACTATTTGTGTGACCCTACGGGTTCAGTCAAGAGTAAGCTGTGGATTAATATCATTAATTCCACTTGAACTGAAGCGGCCTCTAGCTAGGCATTCAGCTCACTTGATCTCACTGAATTATTAACTTGTTAATTAATACTGAACCGCATTTATTAGACTTAACATAGAATGCATACTTGGACCAAGGGCATTATTTCCTTCAACTTCTACTGCCTTAGGTTATCATTGATGAGTGGAATATTGGAGTTATTATACTCGTATGGACAATGCTAATGTTTTGTACCATGGGCTGTGGATGTACGCATCTTCTTTGAGCTAATTGCTGTATTCGGTTAAAATGTGTATGTTTTGTGTTATTCCTTATCACTTATCCTAACACTTATAAAGCCTCATACTTTGATTACTATTCACACAATAGTGAATTATCTGAATTGCCCCCAATTTCCTTCATGTTTGATTTTTTGTCTTTTCCTTAATAATAGTGTACTTACGTTGTTACCCTCGGCCTTATCGATGCTGCCACCTTTTTTCTCTGAGATATCCTCACCACTCACCAGTATCTCATTTCTTCCATTTTCGAACAAACCAAGCTCTCATCTCTCCTCCATACCCTAACTTTTTTTTACTCTCATTTTCAATGCCGTGCTTGGTACTATCTTTCTCGCGCTCTCTGTTTCCGTTTAGCTAAGCTCAGTATTCCAGATGAATTTGCTTTTCTTTTCTGGGTAATCTGTGGTTTAATTGGAAAATTTTCCCTTCAAATTACCGTATCCGAGTTTGTGGAAACCCTAACACAACTATTTTTTCACCTAAAAGTCAAATCTTTCATAAACTCGCCATTAATTCGGGTTTTTGTAGTGTTAACAACATCAGTTTGAAGCTTAGAAGTAGAAGATATGGCAAGATTAGAAGTCAATTGGAAAAATCAGAGGAGAGAGCGGAAGATAAGAAGGAACAACAAGTTAAAGGGCATTACCCATTTCATGAAATTGAACCCAAATGACATACATTTTGGAAGGTAATAAAAATTTTCGAACCCGATCCAGATGATGTAGATACTTCTAAACCTAAGTTCTGTGGTCTAGACATATTTTCTTATCCCAGGTTTTGCCCTTTACTTTCTCTTTTTTGTTTGATTTGTTTTTTAGAATGTTAAGTAATATTTCATATTTTGGGATTATTTATATAAATGCTTTTGGTAACTACTATTATCAGGCATAATGTATACTGTTCTAATTGATTATTTGGAGTTTGTAATTGAAAATTTGAACTGTTATTTGAAATGGCTCACTTTGCATTTTGATTATTTCACTGTATTGTTTCATATTTGATGTTTTTTATTTGAAATGGGGGTTAGAAGACACCTTTACAATAATGATTCACTTTTTTAAGAGTGTGGAAAGAAATTAGAAATTTAGAATGATTGATGCTGATGATATTCCTTGGTGCAATTGTTTAAATCAATTTTTCTATTTTTTGTAATTTTGATTTTTATAAATGAATGGTCAATTCTGTTTTAATGGAAAATTTGATGCATTCTTTGACATGTTTTTTATTGGGATGTTTAAGTTTAAATTTAGTGATTAGTGATGTAAAACCCACTTTTAACGTACGTACTCCTGTGCTTGAGGAATGTAATTATTTAAGGATTAAATGATGTTATATTATGAAACTAACTACGAACATTGGTGGTGGCTCATCAATGGTTGTTTACCCATTGTGATTTTTCAAAATAGAAGTTGTTGATTTCTTGCTCCAATAGTATTTGGCTGATTTGTTACTACTATCTAGCTCAATTGTACAAATTTTGTGTGAGGAAAAGAATCAAGACTAATCATAAACAATAATATGGCGGAACATATTTGATCTACAAACCCTTCGATGTTTTCTTTTAGTTGGTTTATTTTGATGGATTGTTGGTTCCAGTATCTTTCCTGATTCCCTCGTATCACATTCAAAAAAGTTAATTTTGTCTCCAAATGCTTTCAGTTAACATCAATTTCGTTCTATTGTTTGCTTTAATTGGTGTTATTTAGTGCCTATATTTTGATTACCAGTATTCATCAAATCATTAAAAAGTATATTCTTTGTCTTTTGTTTCTATTTATGTGCAGCACCAAAGAGCATTGACAAGCGAACCCGTATTTGGGATGATACCAACAAGTTCTCTTAGGTCGATCTGATCATTAACCAAGCACCCGGTGCACCCTTACCCTCGGGTATGCCCAATTACTCCGTAGGGATTGTGAATGTGTGCGCATATGGTTGTGCTATCTCTCAGATTCATCTCTGTTGTGGGTGGTTCAGCTCTGCCTTCCCCATCGGCCCAATGATCTTCAAGCGCATCCGTTTCAATGATTGCGTGATCAATGCTGGCAGAACCCTCCACAGTGGCCAGTCTTTTAAATTTCAGTATGCTAATATCTGCAGTTACCTGCTTTCTATTTCATCAATGAGTTGCTTATTGATAATTAGATACTACTATACTATTAGTCATTTACTTGCATATTTTGAGTGACTTATAAAGTGATAATGCGGAATGGGAATAGTTAATAAAGTAGTCAAGTTAGAGCTTTGTGAGTCGTAGATTTTCATAATGTCTCAATTGATCTTTGTTTAAAATGTGTACTTTCAGATATGAAATGCTTCCGTAGCAATGCCAATGAAATTGGTTTCATCAAGGTATTTCCTTTTATTATTAATATTTGATGAATCAATTGGACTTAGTGTTGTCTAATTTACTCTATATGTTTGAAATCCACGAATTATTTGGGGTTTCTTTAGGCTTCTGGTCTGTAGATTAATTATTTGGGGTTTCTCTAGATCGTTTTCCTGGCTCTGTCATTGGGTAGGCTTGTGGTATATCCTTGTCACTCTTGTTGCTATTGTACTTCGTATATCTTTGCCCATTTCCTTGACTAAATTAGACTATGTACACCCATTGTTACAATAGTAGGCCAGCTAAAAGAGATTTTGCGATCTGTGTCATTGGTATAACATGATGGAAATTTTTTTGCGTGAAGAAAATGTTTACAGATGACTCTAACACCGATCTCATCTGATCATGTTTCAGAATTGCTTGTAATTTGTTTTTTTTGTTGTTGTTGTTGTATATGTTGTGTTTCTTATAGCTCAAACATAACGATTTCTCGATCTCAATCATGTATTGCATGACTCTGATCTCATGTAATTCAGTTTCAGAAGACGCGAATGCGCGCTCCATTTTAATTTTTGTGTTGTTTCTGTATTGATAGGACTTCCTATCTAGAAGGCAAAATATCAGGAACTTATTGTAGATGGAGCAGTCGACAAAGCAGCTGAAAGGTGACTTAATATAGTCCAGTTTAAATTCTGAAAAGTTAATTGGTTACGTAGAAATGACTGAAGTGCCTGTTCTGAAGATTACATGCATAGTGTTAGAGAAGCTGTAAGGGATTTTTTTTTGTGACTTTATTTCAAGTCATCATTCTAGGGGTTTTGAGCGTGGTATAAAATCAGATCCAGTGAGTTTGACCACCAAACTTTTATTAGCATCAAATGAAGTGAGTTTGACCACCAAAGCTAAATGCGGTTTCTCATTTCACGGCATAGGAAATATTTGGTCATTTGGAGTAATGGTATATCCTTAACCATAAGGAAATATACTACATAAATCAAGAAATTGGATTATGTCGTCATTTTTAGGCTAAACATGCATAATCTGTTTGTCGAGTTGCTTAAGAAAATAAGAATATTATATTTATGCGTCAAATGGTTATGCTTGCCTTGATCTGTAAAAGTAGTGACAGTTTATATCTTCAGTTCCAGGCCCAGACGTTATATTCTTGTTCCTTCGTCCGACTTCAGAGGATTTCAGGTATTTTCATCCTGTCTTCCCTCAGTGTCTAGAATTTTCTAGGTCTATGTATCTAAATTTCGATTTTTTGGGGGTTTTGGTGTTTCAGATTAGGGTTTACCATTCTTATCTTCTGCTCTTATCCAAGCTACTCATTCATTCGACTTCAAAGTAATTTCGGGTATTTTTGTACTCATCTTCCCTCAATTTCTGAATTTTTAGAATTTTCTAGGTCTATGTATTTATATTTCAAATTTTAAAGGGTTTTTGGTGTTTCACATTAGGGTTTATCTCCTCCTTATCTCACCTTACATGAGGGTGTTCCACAGAAGGTAATTTATTCTCCGCTCTTATTTTATTATCATCTAATAGTTCTTCTTTTATCTGGTTGTATTTTTATTTTAGTCGAAGTTTTAGATTACCAGATTGCTCCTACTTTATTTGTAGGTTCTAATTTTATCTGTTCATACAAACTGGTATGCAAGTTGTGTAGAATGTGCAATAGTTCTATGTAGTGGTCATGAGATGTCCTAATCAGCTAGGGAAATCGATCATTTAGCAATTTTCTAAAAGTGAGTGACTAAGGAGTGGAGAATATGGGAGTATGGGATAAAGAAGCCCTGATTTTGGGCATGACTCAAATAGGTTGTCCGATCCAGTATCATGCGTATCCCAGGAGGGGTAATATTTATATTGGTGTCCTCAAATTCACTCTAGCTGAGGCTTTGTGATTGAAAGAATGTACAATATGCTAATGTTTATCCCGGGGATGATAAGAAAGTACGTATTAGCTTAGTATAAGTGATTTCTGTAGTGAGTATAACTGGAGCTGCGATGATGTAACCGAAACTGAATATGCCGGATCTTGCAATTTAATGAAGACAAAGTTTATGGAACTGTGGAAGTCATCGTAGAGAGTCTTATTAGAATTAGAAAATATTGTATCCACCTAAGAGCTAGGAGGAAACGAGGAAGAAAATAGAGAGAAAGAAGGGAAATGCGTGATATGAGTTTTGGAAGAGAGAATACAGAGAAAGTTAACATAAAACAGAATAGAATAGCCAGTAGGAAGTGCCTTATTAAACTTGAGAATGCTAATCACATTCTTATCTCCACATTCTTTTTAAATTTCTCCTTTTTACTTTCTTTTCTAGTTTTAAATAATGCAAATAGACACTTCTCATAAACTAATCTAATCCTTTGTAGAGTGAGAGGGCACACTGCAAACGGAACTTCCCTCTCAAATTTGAAAGCTTACACTTCATGTAAAAAGACTACAGCTGTTTTTTACTTGTAAACAAAATGTATTATGTATCATGCAAACGGAACTTCATCTAGTTGGTTATTTCATAAAGAGTTACCTTTTTTTCAAGAAATACATCTCAATATAGAACTTCTGACTGGTGTCATCAATGAGTAATCTCTCCAGATTTTGAGAGACTTGAGAGACTGTCAGCAAGCTAAGAGGTATTGGGCATTCAGAATCTGCTGCTACTGCTGAGTCCTGCTGTTGTAGCTGCTGCTACTGCTGAGTCCTGCTGCTGCAGCTATTGCTACTGCTGAGTCCTGCTGTTGCAGAGTTTTGCAGGTTCGCAGTCAGTCAGGCATACTGTTCTGCTAGGGCCTCAGGCTAGCTTGCTGTTGTGCAGTTTCTTTTTCAGCTTGTTGTTGTGCAGTTCTTTTGTGCAAGCCTTGTGCTGTTCAGTCTGGTTCTGTTGTGTAGCTTGTTTGGCTGGTGTCGTTTTTTTTTTATGGTTTTCAAATGGGCAAGCCTGCTAATTAAAGAAAGTCACAGTTTAAGCGTTTACACAACAAGTTAATGAACATCAGTTTGGCTGGTGTCTTTGTAAAATGTTTTAGTTTTTTTTTATTTTGCTTGGGTGCGGGCTGTGCTCCCTTAGCTTTTGTTTCCTTTGTTGTTTTGTGTTGGTTGTTGTTTGGGTTTCTACCTTTGGTAATTAAGTTCACTAATTTACCAAATATATATATATATATATATATATATATATATATATATATATATATATATATATATATATATATATATATATATATATATATATATATATATATATATATATATATATATATATATATATATATATATATATATATATATATATATATATATATATATATATATATATATATATATATTCATTGTTCATGTCTATATTTCTAATAGTCATGCATTTTTCCCTTGATTAATAGTTGGTATTATTTTGAGAAGACCACTAGTAGTTAGGATGAAGCTGGTTAGGAATACTGTTGATTTATGATTTTATGGAATGTTCATCATACTTCATATATATTTGACATTATATTTTCTTTGCAGATTATTGATGATTCAAGTGGTAATGTAGATCAAGAGATGAACAAGTTATCTTGAAGCTAAGCTAGCATAAATATAGGTTTACTTGGTAATTAGTTTGTTTGTAGCTAGGAAGTTGTTTTTATTTAGTTTTGGATTATCTTGTAGAAAAAATGATAATGCTAGTTAGAAGTTATTTTTGTTTTAAAATATCGCTTTTATTTCAATTTGACTAGACTCTGCGAATTAATTTAATGTATAGATGATTTTTATCACTTTTTCTAAATTAACTACGTTATCGCTAAGTATATATGAATCATATCATGACGTTTATATATATTGCTTTAAGATAATGTACGTAGTAATTAGTTAATACTTGTATTTGATTATGATTATCTATGGTCGATATATATTTTTATAGATAATTCATGATTTTATATTTTATATATATATATAAATATGATGCGAATTGTGACGCTCCAAAGTGTCTAAATTATTATGTATATATGAAAAATAATATGATGCAAATTGTGACGCTTCAAAGGGTCTAAATTATTTTGGAGGGAATGAGGAGAACTCACACGAAAGTAAACATATAGTGACTCCAATAAGAGTCTATATATTTCGGGTGTCTAAAGCGTCTCTATATGGTTTATAGTGGCGGAGAAATGTGTCCATACGCGTGCAAATAGTGACGCTTTATACAATCTAAATATTGCGACTCCCCATAGAGTCCCTATATCCCAAATAGCAACGAAGAAATACATCGATATTTTGCAAATTGTGACGCTCCAAAGCGTCGGTAAATAGCGGCAATGAAAATAGCGACCCTCTCCCAAAGCGTCGCTATGTGAATTAGCGACACTTTAGAGCGTCGCAATTTGTTCCAAAAAGCGTCACAATGTGCCGCGTTTTTTTGTAGTGATAGTCCAATACTATTGGGTGGTGGACTAGATTCACATTTTTCTAGTGGTTACATCCAATAGTTTAATATATACTAATGGGTGGTGGACGCGATTCACATCTCTCTGGTGGTTACATCCAATAGTTCAATATATACTATTGGGTGGTGGACTCGATCCACATTCCTCTAATGGTGAACTTATAAGAAATTAACAATAAACCCTCGTTACTTATTGTTATAGGTACTAGTTTTATAAGAATTGTTTATTAATTTGTATTTATGTGTTTGTTAAATTATTATTATTATTATTATTATTATTATTATTATTATTATTATATGTCTGTTTATCCAATCAGCGTTGATTACTCAGCTTTTGCTGACGTGTGTGTTTATTTGCTATGTGTGTTTGCGGCCATGTCTTTTTCTTATGGTGGCCCTGCAACGATCCTTTTGGAATTTGTCCTCTATGGTGAGCAGTAAAGATGACGGGAGCATATTGATCGTGAAGGATTGTCTTTAGAAGTTAAAGGAAATCAAGTGTTACCGTTTAGTCTTTTATGACAGTTTTATACTTTTCAGTTGTAAATAGACCACCTAGTAATTCAGTTGTAATAGTTTAAGTCTTGTAAGCCTTAGCACTTGGCAATGTGGTCAAGTGTGGCGGTGATACCTCCGATTTAGGTGTAAGCTTCCGCACGTTTCTTTATAAAGTCTTTTATATTCTTATTTATTTAAAGTTAGTAAATCGGGGGTGTTACAGTGATCTAATAAATAAAGTCCATTGACTAATCTAGCAGATCCATAAAACATCTCTTTAAAATAAAACGAACAACTATTGTCTTTTATTAAAAAGGAAAATCCCTTAGCATCTAAGCAAGAAACAGAAATGATGTTTTTAGTAAGGCTTGGAACATGGAAACAATCTTCCAGTTCCAAAACTAGCCCAGAGGGCAACGACAAATAATAAGTTCCTACAGCTAATGCAGCAATCCGTGCTCCATTTCCCACTCGTAGGTCGACTTCACCCTTGCTTAACTTTCTACTTCTTCGTAGTCCCTGTGAATTGGAACATAAGTGTGAGCCACAACCTGTATCTAATACCCAAGAAGTTGAATTAACAAGTGCACAGTCTATAACGAAAATACCTGAAGATGGAACGACTGCTCCGTTCTTCTGATCTTCCTTTAGCTTCAAGCAATCTCTCTTCCAATGCCCCTTCTTCTTGCAGTAGAAGCATTCAGATTCAGAAGTGGGTTGACTGACCTTCCTCTTTTCAGACTTGGCGCTAGTTTGCTTAGTTGGGCTGGCCTTGTTGCCACCTTTCTTAGCATTCCTCTTCTTTCCAGATTTCTTGAACTTGCCCCCACTCACCATAAGCACATCCTGCTTATCACTTTTGAGCGTCTTTTCAGCGGTCTTCAGCATACCGTGAAGCTCAGTGAGCATTTTGTCCAGACTATTCATACTGTAGTTCAGTTTGAACTGATCATACCCGTTATGAAGAGAATGGAGGATGGTGTCTACATCCATTTCCTGAGAGAATTGCTGATCCAGCCGACTCATATTCTCAATGAGTCCAATCATTTTGAGAACATGTGGACTTACGGGCTCGCCTTTCTTGAGCTTGGTCTCAAGAATTTGCCTATGAGTCTCGAATCTTTCGACCCGAGCCAGATCTTGGAACATGTTCTTTAACTCACTGATGATCGTGAAAGCATCTGAGTTGATGAACGTTTTCTGTAGATCTGCACTCATGCTTGCAAGCATTAGACATTTCACATCCTTGTTGGCATCAATCCAACGATTGAGGGCTACCTGAGTGACCCCTTCGCCTGCGGCTTCGGGCATCGCCTCTTCCAGGACATACTCCTTTTCTTCCTGCATAAGAACTATTTGCAAATTCCTTTGCCAGTCAAGGAAGTTTTTCCCGCTTAACTTCTCCTTTTCGAGAATTGATCGAATGTTGAATGAATTGTTGTTTGCCATAATTAAAACTACAATTGAAAAAGAATAAAGAAATAAATAACCATTCACAGTTTCTCTTAATAAACTTAAATTGTAGTATACATGCATAATTCAATGTTCATTAAGCATTTTATTCAAGTTATGTGTTCCGGTAGGTGTGAATAAAATGATTCCAAGACCCTAAAATCCATTGAAGAATTAAGCACATTATGTATTTAGACTCAATTCTAAAATCTTTTAGGTAAGAAAAATCCTTTTGCTAATAGTCTAGAAACTACTCTTGGTTGATAGGTACGTCTAAGAACTTATTAGGTAAACCTATCGATTTTGCCACGACATAAAAGGACTCCTTACTTATATCGTTGAGTTTCACCAAAACTAACATGTATTCACAATTATTTGTGTACCTTACCCCTTTAGTATCGATAAGTAACACCTCGCTATGGAGGAAAACTATTACTAAGATCGATGAAAAAAGGATATCCAAGTAAGTGTTATTTTGGCATGGCACCTTTTAACTCAATTTTTAAGTTTGGAACTTAAGGCTCTTACTATGTTGGTTAGATTTTAAGTGAAATAAAATCCTTAATCATGCAACATAATCAAGCTTCGATCTCATGCATATTTAAGACATATTTAAAAGCAATAAATAACTTAAAACATGCATAAGATAAATGTGATCTAGTATGGCCCGACTTCATCTTGAAGCTTCAACTTCAAAGTCCGTCTTGAAAATCTCCGTGGGAGGCGCCATTTTTTTCAAATAGGATAAGCTATAATTAAACTAATTACAACTATTTGATGGTACGCAGACCATATTTGAATTGAAAAACAATTTTGGTACTTTAGACCAATTACATTCAAATTAATGGTACGCAGACCATATTTTCTATCCTATTTGGGCCATACTAGTCACTTCATAACCTGCAAAACAGTTGATATACAATGTATACAATTCACCCATTCATTATCATGAATAGCCCACATAGCTGGTTAGTAAAACACGTTATGCATCACATAAATATTTGCAGCAATTAATTAAGGGCACCAATAATCTACCAATTATTCAGTCCTTATTAATTCTAATCAAGTTCTTTAACCTTAAAGGATTTGTAGACCTTATCAAAAGTTTATGACTAAAATTGTTCCCACTTAAACCAATAAATTCATATGCTTTACAAATTTTAAACATAAAAATGTATTTCTAGTCTAACCGGAAACATACAAATTTAATTAAAATTTAAAGCTCATATAAATTTATAATTGAATCCACTTATTTAATTTATTTTCAGGCGAATTTAAATTAATTCAAGGTTTAATTTTAGTAAAATAATTAGTATAAATAAAATTTATAATAATTATAATATTCAAAATTAAATCGGAGAAAACAATTTAAATAATTAATTTTAAATTTAATTAAAATTATTTCCGAACTGAAAATTTAAAATTAAAACGAAACGCATCAATGCTTTGCAAGACGAGGCACTTGGGCTTGCGCCCAAGCCCCATCGAGCTACGAGGCCCATGCCCCGTGAGAATTGATCGTCGCACATCCCTAGCACAGCCACACACTCCCACGCACAAGGCCACGCACACACGCACCCCTTGCGGGCTACGCTGCGCGCAGCATTGCTGCGTCGTGGCTGCTGCTTGTCTTGGCGCGCATGGTGCGTTGTGGCGCAGCGTGCTGCTGCCCACACGCATCGTGCAGTGCCTTGTGTGCCTCGCCCTCGCCCATTGTGCTACGTGCATGCCTAGGCGTTGAACCTAGCGTGCCGCACACATCGTTGCTCGTTGCATTCGTACCGCACGGGCGACGAGCTCCCTTGCTCGTCGTCACGTGCCCGCACTATACAACACCCCTTAAGGGTAACACGTAGCTTCCATTGCTTTGTGCGTGCAACATTAATGAGCGTTTTCAAAAAAAATTAAAATTTTTAATTCAAAATTAATGACAAATTAAGAAAACATATTAATTTCATAATTTTAGGGCGAAAAATCGAAAATTTATTAATCAATTAATTTCCGATTAACATGGATTCAAATCTAGGTCATAAAAATTAAAAAATTAACATAAATTAACAATTTTTATGGTGGATTTTAATCATGGATACCTAATTAAATTATTAATTAATTATGAAAATCAAATTAATTCTAAATTATTCGAATTTCAACAAATTAATCATAATTACAAATTAGGTTGTATAATTAACAAGGCTAGGCGTTCAAACTTGTTAAACATATACAGTAGGTCAATCAAAATTCAAGATTTATCAACAAGAATCGCAAATATTTAATTTAACATCTTAAATTTACAAACTTTTGCGTTCGAAAAACTAAAACCTCCGAAAAGTCATAGTTAGGCTTCGAATTTGGGAATTCTGGGTTCGGCCGAAAAATACTAATTTTGTCAAAAATTTAGAATGCCTTTTACATGCGGAATTGACACAAAAATCACTCGATTTAAATGAGTAACGAAGAAACTGCCGAAAAACTGCGTACATATAATTAAATAAACGCAATTTGCAATTAATTAACAATTACGAAAATTAATCACCCCTTTTAATTCCTTGCAAATTTGTGAATTTTAACCATGTTTATGCAATCTAGATTATGAAAATAATAAGAGGCTCGTGATACCACTGTTAAGTTATGATTCATATGACAAAACATAAATCATGCGGAAAAACCATAAAGCCAGGAAAGCATATTATTTACACATAATCATTTAGCATAGTTTAGATGTCTACACTTTGTTGCGTGCCCTCCCTAGCTGCGCCCGAACCGAACAAGAACAAGTCTTTAGGACTCCAAGCGTCGTCCCTCCGTAGATAGTCCACAGCACGTCCGGATCCGCCTTAAGCTTGACCAACTAGAATCGCCCTTAAGGTTGCTTAGGAATTTCGGCTATTTAGGTGCAAGTGTATGGCTGATTTTTCTTCAAAATCTTACCTTTAGAATACTTCAATTGTGTCTATAAATTATGACCCTAGGCACCTATTTATAAAGGTATGGAAAAGGAACTGGAATCCTACTAGGATACGAATTAATTAAACTAGAATCCTAGTAGAACTCTTATTTAATTAATTTATCCTTTTAGGATTAGGAATTTAATCATATATCGAATCCTGATAGCTTTAGGATTCTTATATGAACACAAACACACACACGCACGCACAGCAGCCCACGAGAGGCGCAATGCGCGCGCGCGCAGCCCGCGAGCACTCGCAGCCCATTGCCACGAGGCCCACACGCTGCCGCAGCCTTGGCGCGCGCTGGGCCTGCCTTGCGGTGGGCCTGGCGCAGCCTTGGCTGGTGCGTTGTGGCGCGCTGGCTTGCTGGGCGATGGCCCGACTTCGTGCTGGGCCTTCGTCTGGCAGGCCTCGTCCGATGCTAATTCGTACGATACGCTTCCGATTAAATTCCCGATTCCGAAATTTATTTCCGATACGAACAATATTTAATATTTCCGATTCCGGAATTAATTTCCGTTTCGAACAAATATTTAATATTTCCGTTTCCGGAATTATTTTCCGATTCCGATAATATTTCTGATTCTGACAATATTTCCGTTTCCGGCAATATTTCCGATTCCGGCAATATTTCCATTTAATATTTTCCGATACGTACCAAGTTTCCGTTTCCGGCAACATTTACGACTTGGATAATATTTATATTTCCGATACGATCCATATTTCCGTTTCCGGCAATATCATCGTTTCCGGAGTATTCATTTCTTGCTTGTGACGATCTCAGCTCCCACTGAAACCAAGATCCGTCGATTCCGAATATCCATAGATGGAGTATTTAATGCCATTAAATACTTGATCCGTTTACGTACTATTTGTGTGACCCTACGGGTTCAGTCAAGAGTAAGCTGTGGATTAATATCATTAATTCCACTTGAACTGAAGCGGCCTCTAGCTAGGCATTCAGCTCACTTGATCTCACTGAATTATTAACTTGTTAATTAATACTAAACCGCATTTATTAGACTTAATATTATATGCATACTTGGACCAAGGGCACTATTTCCTTCATTTCCAACGTTGCATGATGAGTATCTTTTCTGATTTTATTGAGTCTATCATGGAAGTGTTTATGGATGATTTTAGTGTCTATGGTACTTTTTTTTATTCTTGCTTGCTAAATCTGACTAAAGTTCTGAAAAGATGTGAAGAGTGTAATTTAGTCTTAAACTGGGAAAAGTGTCATTTCATGGTTACTGAAGGGGTGGTCTTGGGGAATTTGATATCTGATAAGGGCATTCAGGTGGATCGAGCTAAGGTCCAAGTGATTGAACAATTGCCCCCTCCAGTTAATGTGAAGGGTGTTAGAAGTTTTCTTGGTCATGCGGGGTTTTATCGCCGCTTTATCAAGGATTTTTCTAAAATTGTTAAACCACTTACCCAACTCCTCTTCAAGGATGCCCCGTTTGTGTTTACTGATGCTTGTCTTGAGGCCTTTGACAGGATTAAACAGGCACTGATTTTGGCTCCTATCATTCGTTCTCCCGAATGGGATCTTCCGTTCGAGATAATGTGTGATGCAAGTGATTATGCAGTTGGGGCAGTTTTGGGTCAGAGAAAGGAAAAGGTTTTGCATGCCATCTATTATGCAAGTAAGACTTTAAATGAAGCTCAGGTTAATTATGCTACTACTGAGAAAGAGCTTCTAGCCATAGTCTATGCCTTGGACAAGTTTCGCACCTATCTGATTGGGTCCAAAGTGATAGTTTATACTGACCATGCGGCTCTTAAGTATCTGCTCTCAAAGAAAGAAGCCAAGCCCAGGCTTATTCGTTGGATACTACTGCTACAGGAGTTTGATCTGGAGATTCGCGATAAAAAAAAAGGGGCTGAGAATGTTGTTGCAGATCACCTGTCTAGATTGAGATATGATGACGGTAAAGTGTCTACACCGATTGATGATTCATTTCCGGATGATCACTTACTTGCACTTGCCAGTTAGTCACCATGGTTCGCAGATTTTGCCAACTACATTGTAGGGGGTATTCTTCCGGCCGATCTTACATATCAACAGAAGAAGAAATTCCTACATGATGTTCGGTTCTATTTTTGGGATGACCCTTATTTGTTTCGCGAGACTACAGAAGGGTTGTACAAGCATTGTATTCCGGAATGGGAAGTCCAAGGTATTATCAGTAGGTGTCATTCTTCACCTTATGGTGGTCACCATGGACCGTCTAAAACAAACGCTAAGCTGTCACAATGTGGTTTTTACTGGCCTACTATGTTCAAGGATGCACAGGCTTTTATTATGGCTTGTGATGCGTGCCAGAGGGCCGGCACTATTTCGAGGAGGTATGAGATGCCACATAACGGAATTCTAGAGGTTGAGGTTTTCGACGTGTGGGGAATTGACTACATGGGACCATTTCCATCGTCCAAGGGTAATCTGTATATCCTTGTTGCTGTAGATTATGTGTCGAAGTGGGTGGAAGCCGTTGCCTCACCTACTAATGATGCTAAAACGGTCATTTCTCTGTTCAAGAAGGTCATTTTTCCTAGATTTGGGGTTCCGCGAGCTTTGATTAGTGATGGAGGGTCACACTTCCATGAGAAGCATCTGGATGCGCTCCTGCGCAAGTATGGGGTTTATCACCGCACTGGGCTAGCCTATCACCCTCAGACGAGTGGGCAAGTTGAAGTCTCCAACCGGGAGATCAAATCTATCCTTGAGAAAGTGGTGGCGAAGTCTAGGAAGGATTGGAGCGATAAGCTGGACGATACTCCGTGGGCATATAGAACTGCCTTTAAGACACCTATTGGTACCTCCGCGTATCGGTTGGTGTATGGCAAGGCGTGTCACTTACCAGTAGAAATGGAGTACAAGGCTTATTGGGCAATCAAACAGCTCAACATGGATGCAAAGTTAGCCGGTGAGAAGCGGTTACTTCAATTGGGTGAGCTCGATGAATTCCGACTACAAGCTTATGATAGTGCCCGGATTTATAAGGAAAAGACCAAGAAGTGGCACGATAATCACATTCTGCATAGAGAGTTTGCGGTGGGCGACAAGGTTTTACTATTCAAATCTAGGCTTAAGTTGTTTCCTGGAAAACTTAAGTCTAGGTGGTCTGGGCCGTTCACCGTGACTATGGTAAGCAAGTTTGGGTCAGTTAAAGTAGAAAACAATAATGGTGAGCGATTCAAAGTCAACGGGCAACGTCTGAAGTTGTACCATGATGGGGCTACTGTAGGAGTGGTTGAGGTTCATCACCTCAATCCCTCCGCCCCATGAGCTGCATATTTGAGGTAATGAGGTCGAGCGGGACCTACAACTAAACCAGCGCTTTGCGGGAGGCAACCCGTATTTTATTGCTTACTTTGGTTTGATTTTCAGTTTATGTCCTTTAATTTTGTTTATTATTGCTTTCGTGTGTTTTTAGTTTAGATTCTATAGCTTTAGAGAGGTGAGGAGAGTGGATTTTACCACTTGGTCGTTTGAGTAATGTGCAGATTTTTATACCAAGTGTGAGAAATTTGAAGGATTATGGGCGTTATAGAAGGCAAGGAAAACCGGCCGGTTTGTGAAAACCTGCCGGTTACGAGCTTAGCATCATATTCATGCCTTAGAAATTTTTGGAGTTCATTGGTCGTAAGAAACAATTATCAGCGAAAACCGGCCGGTTTTACCAAAACTTGCCGGTTCCGTAAGCGCAGCAAGAAATCAGCGTCCAAGGAAATTTGTAAGGAAAAGAAGAGAAAAATAGCGAAAATCGGGGTGGCAGGATTTCGGAAACCTGCCGGTTTCGCAAAGATCAGAAGCTTGGTGGAAATCCGAAAACCGGCAGGTTTGTGAGAACCTGGCCGGCCGGTTTTCGGAAATCTTGGAGTCAGCCAATGCCAGTTTCAGCGAAAACATGGGGGGCAGGTTTCGCGAAACCGGCCGGTTTCGCGCAGAAGAGAAGACTTCCCTTTTCGCGAAAACCGGCAGGTTTGTGAAAACCGGCCGGTTTTCGGGAAAAATGCCGAAACAGAATAGCAGCAGCAGCAGTTTCCCACGGGCTCTCACTCTCTCAATTCATCTTCTTCCTCAATTTTTTCCCCAAAACTCCATTAAACCTCAAAACCCTAACTCTTCAAATCCTCATACCACCTTCATTACTCCACCAAATTACAAGTTTCTTACATCAAAATCATCCCCATCCCCTCCTCTTTCATCTATTGGTATCAAATTCTCATTTTTCACTCAGATTTTTGAAAGAGGAATTTCACCCAAAAGCTTGAAAATCCATGAATGGCACCAACTAAAAGGTCAAGAGCAGAGGCAAGTACGAGTAGGGCACCTTCACCACCTCCCGAAGTGCAGTTTGAGCAAGACACAACTTACCCGGATGTGGTGTTCGAGTCCTACGATCAACAACGCCGGATTAAGCTACTCAAAGGTAAACCCATCCATCCCACTCGTTGGTGCATAAGGAAAGTCTGAACAAGTTAGGGATTGATAAAGAATTGAAAAAACTATTTCAACATGCTGGTATAGGTAGAATGTATGACATTTGTGGTAGAAAAACCTATGCGCGTCTCACTCTCGAATGCTTGAGTAGTTTCAATGTAGAAAAAGGGCGTGGTAGTGAAATTACGCATGTATCTTTCCGAATGTTCAATCAGAATTACCGCATGTCTATGAGAGATTTTGCCCGAGTGTATGGTATGAATGTAGGCGGACCTAAGGAACCCCCCGCTCCCTACAATTTTTTGGAATTGTGGACCGCTTTAACAGGGGAGGTAAAAGAGGATGTGCAACATCTCCATGCCACTTCCTTCCAACACCCCTTGCTTAGGGTAGGCCAACGGTTCTTCGGGTTGACTTTCTTTGGGAGATTTGAGCCTAATAATGTCCGGATTACTGAGTTGATGATTTTGGGAAGTTGGGTGTACAGGGGAGCTAATTCTTACAAGATCAATGTAGCCCACCACATGGCCCTACATTTTCAGGCTCTCGGAAAGCAGTCATCCACCCGTCCCATTGTGTTAGGAGGCATGATCACACACCTAGCTATGAGTGTGGCAAATTTTGTTCAGCCAGAGACTGGGCATGTTGAGGGTGGTAATGCCATGACACTTCTCTATATGGAGAGGCAAGGGTGGATTAGTCCCTTAAACCATAGTCTAGTGCCTGGAGAGATTCAATGGATGTTTAATGGGAGGCCTCTTTTCACACTACCTAATACTGCTCTAACAGCTTTTATCCCCGATCAGGCTAGCTATCTTTATGACATCCCCGCTGAGCAGGTTCCTGTTCAGCAACCTATACATGAGCAAGCCTATTTCAGAGATGCAGCACAGGCTGCAGGCCAGCCTGGTGAGCCCGGCCCCCTAGACCCAGAGATCATATATGCTAGATTCCGGCAACTCGAGGTTAACCAAGAGGCTCTCACTTCCCATTTCAATCGATTTGAGAGTCAATTATGGGGCCGATTTGACCGGCTTGAGAGTCACTTCGAGAGCCGGTTTGATCATTTTGAGAGCCAACTGGCGAGTTGATTTTCCCATGATGGTGGGCAAGGGAGTTCTGGTGCGGGTCCGAGTGGTGGACAGGTGGGTGGCGATGATAATGGTGATGATGATGATATTGGTGATGATTCCATACCCCTTTGAGCCAATGAGGACATTGTCCGATTTAGCTTGGGGGGTATTTGCTTCTTGTACATATTGGTATGTTTTCCCTTCCTCTTTTCTATTATTTTTGTGTGTGTGTGTGTTTGCTTGCTTCTTTAGGATAGTTTATGCTTTGATAATTTTTGCTTTAAAAAAAAATTAAAAATACAAAAATACGTGTTGATCAATGAGATTTAGACAATTAATTCCCTGTGCCCCTTTGGTTCGAAATTGTATTTTGATGATTCAAGCTGATAAGACAGGTGAGCATATTGGATTGATTGTTTGGTGTATGAACTACAGTTGTATTGACTCTTGTCAAAGGTCAACTTTGTCCCACTTTTCATATGTATAATGCTGGATTGTGGTTAGCTGTGAGGTCTTGAGCCTTGATTTTTCAGAGTGCTTAATTCCTGGTGTTGCATTGATCTGAGTTTTTGGTTTTCGACTATTAGTATGCTTAACACACTTGCACTTTGCGCATGATGAAAGGCCATTCTTTAGGAAGCTTTCAGACGATCTTAGATACATCTGTTCCTGGTTTTTCTTTCCCATGTTTAGCCTTGACCGTTTTCTTCATTTAACTCCACAAAATAGCCCTTATTAGCCCCGTTGGTTACTTATCGCGAGTCTAGCTTGGGGGAGTTATCATTTGTTAGTATCGGTTTATTTTGTTGAGATGGTTGGATTTGAAGGCCTATGTTACTCAAGGTTGTGTTCCATGTACTCGGGAAGTTAGCAAGGAAAGAGGTGTATTCATTAGTTGGCACCTAAAAGTTTGTGGTTACGGGTATTATAGTTTGTACATATCTAGTTGTTTATTTTCGTCGTTATATACAAAAAAAAAAAAAATAGAGAAAAAGAAAAAAAAAGAACAAAAATATGTCATTTATTCTGTAGTATTAGAAAAGCAAGGAAAAGGGTAGAAGTTGGTTCATACTACGAAATATATTGGTTACTTCCTCCCTTATGGTTATGTTTTGGTTATTGATGAGTTAGTTTTCGGAGATGATTTCTTTGGTATCATTGGTTGTTTTTGCTCCCCAAGTTAGACTTTATTACTCACATATCCAGAATATTCCTTACCCCTTGTTTATACCCGGCCAACGTTACAAGCCTATATAAAGACCTTTTTTATCATCGTGCAATGTGTGTATAACAATAGGTTGAAAATAGTCGTTTATCAAGGGCCAAAGAGCATATGCGCATTTCGAGTCGACTCCGGTGTAGGTTGAGTGTTTAGGAGAACCTTCAAACACACTAGTGTTGTGAGTTGGGAGGGGCTACTACTCATTCGGTAGTATGCATGCTCATAATGGGAAGGTGAGTGAACGGGCCACAATTGGTTCGCTTAGCCCGCCACATAACGAGAGGAGTGATTCACTTGGTGAGGCCCGATCTTGATTTTATACGTATGTCTTGTGAGCCTTGCTTGAGATTTGTATTGGTTTGATGTGTGACTGTGGGGATTTGAGATTTCGGTCATGATAATTGCTTGCCTTGATTTTACTCTTGTTTTATCACCAACCTTTTTGCATAGATTTTGGGGTGAGTTAATCGTTTATGTCTCATTGATGCTTTTTGCTTAGGGACAAGCAAAGGTTTTAGCTTGGGGGAGTTTGATACACTCATATTTTATATAGTTTTTACCCCCGTCCCGTATGCACTTTTCATCTCATTTGAGCTCTTCGGAGCCTATTTTAGTGCTAATGTGTGTTGTGTAGTGTCTGTTAGTTGCAGGGCTGTTTTTGATGATAATTGATCTTTGGGGGTCTGTTTCTTATCACTCTTGGATGACTACACGGATCCCAAGGCATTGCGGGATGATCTAGCTAGCTTCAAAGGGGCCACGAGCGTCAAACTTGGCCCAAGGGAGTTGGGCATGGGCCTTAAGTTCAAACTCAAGGCAAATGCGTCAAATTGAGCTCAAAACCTGTGGCCCCGGTTTTCGGAAACCGGCAGGTTTTGAGAATGGAAGGAAATCTCTCTTAGGTGCGAAACCGGCAGGTTTGGAGAAACCTGTGGCCCCGGTTTTCGCTACCTGATACTTTTTAACGCCTGACTGGGCCGAAAACCGGCTGGTTTCTGGAAACCGGGGTGCCCGGTTTTCGGTCCCATTACGTTTTCTTTTTCTTAGTTACTCCGTAGGATTAAGGGGAGGCTTATATATATATTTAGTGTTTTTTAGTACGTTCTCTTCTCTCCGAACTTCGTATTATTATTTTGCTTAGCTTAAAACTTTGATTTTTATTCTCCAAACACTCAGCTTTTAATTAATTAAAGATTCAAACTTTCGGTTAATCGTTCGTTCTTCGTTTTAGGTATTACTTTATTACTTATTTTATTATTCAATTTGAATCATGTTTTTATTTAATATGTTTATTTGTTTGAATTCAAATATGTGTGAGTAGTTGATTTTCTAGGGTTTTGGGAATCCATGAATGAATGTGAAGGGATGATTAATTGTTGTTGATTGTTGGTTTAGCTGTTAATTCCTATTGATTGCTCTTATTTACTTTGCAATTAGATTTGCGCAGGTTTGATTGTATTAGTTTCGCAATATCAAATTAAGATTCGAGAGATGCAATTTGATGTTTAGGCTTGTGTCAATAGGTAGAATTGGGATTAATACGTAGCGAGAGCCCGTTAATTCTAAGTCTATGATTAGTATCGATTCGAGAGAGCATGCTAGTCTAATTAACTGTTTTATTGATTATTATCGATTGTTGTCATCCTGGAATGTTGTTCATCGGTGAACCTATGCCCTAGGCCTTTTAATATCTGATTATACCCTATTTTATTATCGTCCTAGTTTCATTATACAAATCAACCTATATTCTTGTTTCCCAATAGTCTAGCATTGTCGATTAATAGTAGAAAGAACACTGTTTCCCTGTGGATACGATCCCTACTTCCCTTGCTATATTTTTAGTTGGTGAACGTTAGGTTTATCTTTGATAGGAGTGCGATTTAGCCTGTCAGCCTGACGCATTGGTGCGTTGTTGCTTGGGCTTTGCGGTACGATCAATCGAGTGACAAGGGGTTTGTTGCTTGTTGGACTTGACGAGGCATGGGCGCAAGCCCATGGCCTTGTCTTGACCCGATTGGTTCGTTTTAATTTTTAATTTGAAATTTTCAGTTCGGAAATAATTTTAATTAACTTTAAAATTAATAATTCAAATTGTTTTCTCGGATTTTAATTTTGAAATTATAATTATTATAACTTTTAATTTATACTAATTATTTTACTAAAGTTAAACCTTGAATTAATTTAAATTCGTTTAATTCAACTGAAATAAATTAAATTAATGGATTCGATTATAATTTTATATGAGCTTTAAATTTTAATTAAACTTGTATGTTTGCGGTTAGACTAGAAATACATTATTATGTTTAAAATTAGTAAAGCATATAAAGTTATTGGTTTAAGTGGGAGCCTTTAGTCATAAACTCTTGATTAGGTCTACAAATCTTTTAAGGTTAAAACAACTTGATTAGAATTAATAAGGACTGAATAATTGGTAGATTATTGGTGCCCTTGATTAATTGTTGCAAATATTTATGTGATGCATTACAATGTGTTTTACTAACCAGCTATGTGGGCCATTCATGATAATGAATGGATGAATGGTATACATTGTATATGTACTGTTTTGCAGGTTATGAAGTGACTAGTATGGCCCAAATAGGATAGAAAATATGGTCTGCGAACCATTAATTTGAATGTAATTGGTCTAATGCACCAAAGTTTGTTTTTCAATTCAAATATGGTCTTCGTACCATCAAATAGTTGTAATTATTTTAATTATAGCTTATCCTATTTGAAGAAAATGGCGCCTCCCATGGTGAAATTCAAGACGGAGTTTCCAATCCATTTTCAAGATGGACTTTGAAGTTAAAGTTTCAAGATGAAGTCGGGCCATACTAGATCACATTTATCTTATGCATGCTTTAAGTTATTTATTGCTTTAAATATGTCTTAATTATGCATGAGATTATGGCTTGATTATGTTGCATGATTAAGGATTTTAGTTCACTTAAAATCTAACCAACATAGTAAGAGCCTTAAGTTCCAAACTTTAAAAATTGAGTTAAAAGGTGTCATGCCAAAATAACACTTACTTGGATAACCTTTACATCAATCTAGTAATAGTTTTACGCTCAGCGAGGTGTTACTTATTGATCCTAAAGGGGTAAGGTACACAAATAATTGTGAGTACATGTTAGTTTTGGTGAAACTCAACGATATAAGTAAGGAGTCCTTTTATGTCGTGGCAAAATTGATAGGTTTACCTAATAAGCACTTAGACGTACCTATTAACCAAGAGTAGTTTCTAGACTATTAGCAAAAGGCTTTTGCTTACCTAAAAGATTTTAGAATTGAGTCTAAATACATAATGTGTTTAATTCTTCAATGGTTTTAGGGTCTTGGAATCATTTTATTCACACCTGCCGGAACACATAACTTGAATAAAATGCTTAATGAACATTAAATTATACATTCATGCTAGAATTTAAGTTTATTAAGAGAAACTGTGAATGATTATTTATTTGTTTATTCTTTTTCAATTGTAGTTTTAACCATGGCAAACAACAATTCATTCAACATTCAATCGAAGTTGAACGGGAAACACTTCCTTGATTGGCAAAGGAACTTGCAAATAGTTCTTATGCAGGAAAAAAAGGAGTATGTCCTGGAAGAGGCGATGCTCGAAGCCGCGGGCGACGGGGTCACTCAGGCAGCCCTCAATCGTTGGATTGATGCCAACAAGGATGTGAAATGTCTAATGCTTGCAACCATGAGTGCAGATCTACAGAAAACGTTCATCAACTCAGATGCTTTCACGATCATCAGTGAGTTAAAGAACATGTTCCAAGATCTGGCTCGGGTCGAAAGATTCGAGACTCATAGGACAATTCTTGAGACCAAGCTTAAGAAAGGGGAGCCCGTAAGTCCACATGTTCTCAAAATGATTGGACTCATTGAGAATATGAGTCGGCTGGATCAGCAATTCTCTCAGGAAATGGTTGTAGACACCATCCTCCATTCTCTTCATAACGGGTATGATCAGTTCAAACTGAACTACAGTATGAATAGTCTGGACAAAACGCTTACTAAGCTTCACGGTATGCTGAAGACCGCTAAAAAGACGCTGAAAAGTGATAAGCAAGATGTGCTTATGGTGCGTGGGGGCAAGTTCAAGAAATCTGGTAAGAAGAGGAATGCTAAGAAAGGTGGCAAGAAGGCCAGCCCGACTAAGCAAACTGGCGCCAAGTCTGAAAAGAGGAAGGTCAGTCAACCCACTTCTGAGTCTGAGTGCTTCTACTGTAAGAAGAAGGGGCACTGGAAAAGAGATTGCTTGAAGCTAAAGGAAGATCAGAAGAACGGAACAGTCGTTCCATCTTCAGGTATTTTCGTAATAGACTGTATACTTGCTAATTCAACTTCTTGGGTATTAGATACAGGTTGTTGCTCACACTTATGTTCCAATCCACATGGACTAAGAAGAAGTAGAAGGTTAAGCAAGGGTGAAGTCGACCTACAAGTGGGAAATGGAGCAAGGATTGCTGCATTAGCTGTAGGAACTTATTATTTGTCGTTGCCCTCTGGGCTAGTTTTGGAACTAGAAGAGTGTTTCCATGTTCCAAGTCTTACTAAAAACATCATTTCTGTTTCTTGCTTAGATGCTAAGGGATTTTCCTTTTTAATAAAAGACAATAGTTGCTCGTTTTATTTTAAAGAGATGTTTTATGGATCTGCTAGATTAGTTAATGGACTTTATTTATTAGATCACGACAAACAAGTTTATAACATAAATACCAAAAAGGCCAAAAATGATGATTCAGATCTCACCTATCTATGGCATTGTCGATTAGGCCATATTAACTTGAAACGCGTAGAAAGACTTCAAAAGGAAGGAATCCTAGAACCATTTGACTTAGAGGATTATGGTAAGTGCGAATCATGTTTACTTGACAAAATGACAAAGCAACCTTTCTCTAAAGTTGGAGAAAGAGCAACTGAACTATTGGGTTTAATCCATACAGATGTATGTGGACCAATGAGTACAAATGCTAGAGGTGGTTTCAGCTACTTTATCACTTTCACTAATGACTTCAGTAGATATGGTTATGTCTACCTAATGAAGCATAAGTCTGAATCCTTTGACAAATTCAAGGAATTTCAGAGTGAAGTAGAAAATCAATTAGGCAAGAAGATTAAGGCACTGCGGTCTGATAGAGGCGGTGAATAACTGAGCTATGAATTTGATGACCATCTGAAAGAATGTGGAATTCTATCAGAATTGACTCCTCCTGGAACACCACAATGGAACGGTGTGTCGGAACGGAGGATAAGAACCTTGCTAGACATGGTTAGATCAATGATGGGTCAGGCCGAACTTCCAATAGAATTTTGGGGACATGCACTAAATACAGCTGCACTCACTATAAATAGAGCTCCGTCTAAAGCTGTTGAAAATACTCCATATGAGTTATGGTTTGGAAAGCCTCCAAATGTGTCTTTTCTTAAGATTTGGGGATGTGAAGTATACGTCAAACGATTAATTTCAGACAAACTTCTTCCAAAATCTGACAAATGTATCCCTGTGGGCTACCCAAAGGAAACAAAGGGGTATTACTTCTACAATACATCTGAGAACAAGGTGTTTGTTGCTCGAGATGGTATCTTTTTGGAAAAGGATCACATTTCCAAAATGACAAGTGGGAGAAAAGTAGACCTCGAAGAAATTCGAGTCGAACAACAAAATCTAGAGATTGCTCAAGATGACATTCATGATGAAACTCAGAGATCTTTAGAAGTATCTGGTGAGGATCAAGGACCATCTAGAAATGTAACCCCGCGTAGATCGCAGAGATATAGATCTCAACCGGAAAGATACTTAGGTATTTTGACGAACGAGAGCTATGACGTTCTATTACTTAAAAGTGATGAACCTGCGACTTACAAACAAGCTATGACGAGCCCTAGCTCCAAGAAATGGCAAGAAACCATGCAATCTGAATTAGACTCCATGTCAGAAAACCAAGTGTGGGATTTGGTCGATTTGCCAGATGGCTACCAAGCCATTGGAAGCAAATGGGTTTTCAAACTGAAAAAGGACAAGGATGGAAAACTTGAAGTTTTCAAAGCTAGATTGGTTGCAAAAGGTTACAGGCAAGTCCACGGTGTGGATTACGATGAAACCTTTTCACCAGTTGCAATGCTAAAGTCTATTCGGATAATGTTAGCAATCGCTGCATATTACGATTACGAAATATGGCAGATGGATGTCAAAACCGCTTTCTTAAACGGCATTTTAACAGAAACTGTGTTTATGACACAGCCTGAAGGTTTTGAGGATCCGAAAAATGCTAAAAAGGTATGCAAGCTAAAGAAATCAATCTACGGATTGAAGCAAGCATCAAGGAGCTGGAATATACGTTTTGATGAAGCAGTCAGTGACTTTGGTTTCATCAAGAACGCAGACGAATCTTGTGTATACAAGAAGGTCAGTGGGAGCAAAATTGCCTTTCTAGTATTATATGTCGACGACATATTACTTATCGGAAATGACATTCCTATGTTGAACTCTGTCAAGATTTGACTTGGGAAATGTTTTTCGATGAAGGATATAGGAGAAGCACAGTACATACTGGGCATCAAGATTTACAGATATAGATCTAAAAAGATGATTGGACTTAGTCAGAGCACTTATATCATTAAGGTGCTTGAAAGGTTCAAGATGGCAGACTCCAAGCGAGGCTACCTACCCATGTCTCATGGAATAACTCTAAGCAAGACTCAGTGCCCAAAAACACTTGATGAGCGTAGACGAATGAATGGGATTCCATAAGCATCATTGATTGGTTCAATTATGTATGCTATGATATGTACACGCCCGGATGTTGCGTATGCACTCAGTGCTACGAGCATATATCAATCAGACCCAGGAGAGGCACATTGGATTGCTGCCAAGAACGTTCTGAAGTACCTGAAAAGGCACAAAGATGACTTCCTGGTCTATGGTGGAGATGATGAATTAATTGTTAAAGGCTATACGGACGCAAGTTTCCAAACCAACAAAGATGATTTCTGATCACAGTCTGGGTTTGTCTTCTGCCTCAACAGAGGTGCAGTAAGCTGGAAAAGTGCTAAGCAAAGCACCATTGCAGATTCTACAACTAAAGTGGAGTACATTGCTACACATGAAGCAGCAAAGGAAGCTATATGGCTAAAGAAGTTCATAGGTGAACTTGGTGAGTTGTAACACCCCGTATTTTAAGCCTCTTTTATTAATCTGTAATTACGATTATTCACGTAATTACGTTCTAAATTTTTCCGATATATTTTAATTATCTTATTATGTCTACCTTTTTATTGTGACATAATGCATTTCTATTTAGCCCAATTTATTTTCTCATATTTGATTTTATTTTTGGAAGACCCATTTTCTTTTCCCATTTTACGTTTAGTTGTAAAATTGAGGCCACCTATTATTTTGACTTTTCTTTCTTCCTGACATTTGTCCAAGTTCATAGACCTTACAAAGATAGTTTTCATCTTCCTCCTCCATACGTGTATATGGAAGAGTTTGCCACCAAATATTTTTGAATTATCTTTCTTCTTGAAATCTGTCAAATTCATGACATTCAATTTCTTCTCCTTCCTCTTATGCGTGGCAAAGCCCTGTCAATTTGAATTGCCAAATGTCCAATTTATTTCTCAATTTCATGACTCACCATCTCAAGAAAGCTTTATAAATAGCTTTCTAATGTTCAGTAAATTGCAATACCAAAAACCCAATTCAAAAATGAGTAAGAAAAACGGGTAAGAAAAACGGGTACTCCATTGATAAATCTTGAAGCTTTTTCCTGCATTTTTCTCTCTCCTCCTTTGACCACCGCGGCCACCACTCGCCGGCGTTACTGCTGCCACCACCTGTGCCGACGAGTCTTTTCTTCCGCCACCCAGACACCCCCCTTGCTGCACCGTCCGCTGCCGGTGACGGAGCTCTATTTCCTCTGCTGTATTGTTGCGTGCTACTGCTTCTGATCTTCCTCTTTGAATCAAAATCACCAAAAATAAAAAGGGTTAAAGGGGGGGGGGGGGGTGATGTGGGCCTTGCTGATTTATACTAGTAGCGCTATTATGGGGGTAGGTGGACCTTAATTTTGGAGCCAATATGGGCTCCCAACAAGTTACGAAAAAGAGGCTAATAAGTAAGCATTTCAATTTTAAGTGGGTATCTAATTAAAGGTTTTTATTGAGTAATGATTAATTAATTCTTATTATTGTTATTGTGGTTGTCATCTTTGAAGATTATTCAAGGATTATATAAGTGATGGAGCTTATGCATTTTGGGATTAACATCGATGATATTTAATGGTTAAGCCGATTAGATTAAGCGATCGAGGTAACTATTATGTCCAGCAATTATGTTTATATGCCCGTATTTAAAAGTATTATGTTATGTTACTGTAATTTTTATGTCCAGCATTTAAGTTTATATGCCCGTATATGAAATGTGTGACTATTATGTGATTATATGTGTTTTATGAGGTAAATGATATGATATATATATATATGTTTATGATTATGATCATGATGTTATAATGTTAAAGACGTTGTTCGGGAATAATTACGATATTTATAAAGTTATTTTAAAGAAAGACGATGTTACTTTTGTCGGCATGGAAAAGTGAACTGAACTAGTAAATGGGCAAGTTACAGGTGGAGGCAAATTAAAGTCAAAGTTAAAGTTAAAGGGAAACAGTTCCCCCCTGAAAAGATGTAAGAAAAGTCCCGCCAAAGCCTGTACTTGCCAATGAGCTGTAAAGGAAATGATTCCTTACCGACACAGTTTTCAAGATAACGAGATTAAATTAGTTATTTCCGAACAATAAATGCTAATGATTGATATGTGCCAAATGATTTTCAAAACAAAACCATTTTGACGGGCTGGAGTAATGTTACTGAGTTTTCCACTCATTTTTGGATTTTTCTGTGTTTTCCTGTTTTTCTATTTTATGATGATGTACAGGTTCGGTTAAGGAGCTATAGTTGCTCAAGAGAAAAGTTATTACTGGAGTTTAGTTTATTATGGAGATATCGAGATGAGAAATATTTATTATGGAAATCTTGTTATTGAGGTTGTTGTAAGAATATTGATTTATAATTATTTTTGGGAAAGTTGTATTATTTCTGGAATGTTATTAAGGATTATTTTATTTGTGGGCCCATACCAACAGGTCCCAGAATTAATTAAGCCTAATTTCGCTGCTAATGATGAGTTATGTAAGGTTTATTACCGATAATTAAGGTACCGAAAAGTCGGGGCGTTACAGTAGTCCCCTCCATTAAAGGACCAATAGCCCTATATTGTGATAATAACGGAGCTATTGCACAGGCAAAGGAGCCTAGACACCACCAAAGAGTCAAGCATGTACTTCGTAGATTTCACCTTCTACGAGAGTTCGTTGAAAGAAAAAGAAGTCGAGATAAGCAAGATTGGAACTGATGACAACATCTCAGATCCATTGACTAAACCTCTGCCGCAGGCGAAGCACAACTCGCACACTGCAGCTATGGGTATCAAGCATATTGGAGAATGTCTTTGATGTCCTTGTTTAATGTTTTAAAGTTTTAGAGTTTAATACTTTGTAAAACATTATTGGTTAATCATTCACAATAAATTAATAGAAATCATTTTTCCATTTAATTTGTGGTTTATTAAATGATGAGTCCCTTCAATTTAACGATATATTCAAGATAGACATTCAGGACCAGTCCTGTGACTAAGAAATGTCTATCAAGTGAACTTCAATGTCAAAAGTTGAAAATGGTCCCTGGTCGGAGTTTTCTATAAAGATGGACGCATAGAAAACGTTAGACGACTAGAATGCAAGATGACTAGTAGTTCTGTTTCTTGAACTATGTGGACATGGCAATGTCGTAATCATTTGCATAGATACTTACTTTGGGAAGACTAATATCGGACAGACCTATGAAACTTTACTGTAAGAGATGAAAATCTGTCATAAGTAAATTTCATTAAAATTATTAGACACTAATCCTCAATACCTGAGTGATTTGAGATTACTTGTTTGAGAACTTGTTACTTTGACGTTGTCAACCGTCGCACCGTAAAAGGAGGTCATAAAGGCAACGCTCAGGTAATCACCTATCAAACGAAGTCTAATCTCAAGATCGCAAGATTGGGATTGTCCTCCCATAAATCGGGATGAGATGCTAAAAGTTTTACAAGGCCACTCGGAGAGCTAGAAACTGTAAAATGCATGGCCGTGCTCAGATGAATCATAGGCTATGATTATCTGTTTATTTGATCAGTTGAACTCTGAAACCGAGAAACACCTCTGGACATAATAAGGATGACAACTCTTACCTTATGTTCAGGAGCAAGCATCGTGTTAGGTTATGATACATATGACAATTCATAAATCATGCGGAAAAACCATGAAGCCAGGAAAACATATTATTTACACATAATCATTTAGCATAGTTTAGATGCATACACTTTGTTGCGTGCCTTCCCTAGCTGCACCCGAACCGAACAAGAACAAGTCTTTAGGACTCCAAGTGTCGTCCCTCCGTAGATAGTCCACAGCACGTCCGGATCCGCCTTAAGCTTGACCAACTAGGATCGCCCTTAAGGTACTTAGAATTTTCGGCTAGTATAGGCAATTGTATGACTGAATTTTTGCTCTCAAAAATCACTTTGAATACTTGAATACTCTATGCAAAATAATGACCCTAGGCCTTTATTTATAGAGGTATGGAAAGGGAATCGTAATCCTATTAGGATACGAATTAATTAAACTAGAATCTTAATAGAATTCTTATTTAATTAATTCATCCTTTTAGGTTTAGGAATTTAATCATTAGTAGAAACTTGACAGCTTTAGGATTCGTATAGCACACCAACACACACGCACGCACAGCAGCCCACGAGGGGCGCCATGCACGCGCGCGCAGCCCGCGAGCTCGCAGCCCACTGCCACAAGCCCACATGCTGCCGCAGCCTTGGCGCGTGCTGGGCCTGCCTTGCGGTGGGCCTGGCGCAGCCTTGGCTGGTGCGTTTGTGGCGCGCTGGCTTGTTGGGTGATGGCCTGGCTTCGTGCTGGGCCTTCGTCCGGCAGGCCTCGTCCGATGCTAATTCGTACGATACGCTTCCGATTAATTTCCCGATTCCGGAATTCATTTCCGATACGAACAATATTTAATATTTCCGATTCCGGAATTAATTTCCGTTTCGAACAAATATTTAATATTTCCGTTTCCGGAATTATTTTCCGATTCCGATAATATTTCCGATTCTGACAATATTTCCGTTTCCGGCAATATTTCCGATTCCGGCAATATTTCCATTTCCGATAATATTTTCCGATACGTACCATGTTTTCGTTTCCGGCAACATTTACGACTTGGATAATATTCATATTTCCGATACGATCCATATTTCCGTTTCCGGTAATATCATCGTTTCCGGGGCATTCATTTCTTGCCTGTGACGATCTCAGCTCCCACTGAAACCAAGATCCGTCGATTCCGAATATCCATAGATGGAGTATTTAATGCCATTAAATACTTGATCCGTTTACGTACTATTTGTGTGACCCTACGGGTTCAGTCAAGAGTAAGCTGTGGATTAATATCATTAATTCCACTTGAACTGAAGCGGCCTCTAGCTAGGCATTCAGCTCACTTGATCTCACTGAATTATTAACTTGTTAATTAATACTGAACCGCATTTATTAGACTTAACATAGAATGCATACTTGGACCAAGGGCATTATTTCCTTCAGTCTCCCACTTGTCCTTAGGGACAAGTGTGCATTTCCTAATTCCTTTGTCGCTCGATGCTTGCTCTTGAACATAAGGTAAGAGTTGTCATCCTTATTATGTCCAGAGGTGTTCCTCGGTTTCAGAGTTCAACTGATCAAATAAACAGATAATCATAGCCTATGATTCATCCGAGCACGGCCATGCATTTCACAGTTTCTAGCTCTCCGAGTGGCCTTGTACAACTTTTAAGCATCTCATCCCGATTTATGGGAGGACAATCCCAATCTTGTGATCTTGAGATTAGACTTCGTTTGATAGGTGATTACCTGAGCGTTGCCTTTATAGCCTCCTTTTACGATGCGACGGTTGGTCAACGTCAAAGCAACCAGTTCTCAAACAAGTAATCTCAAATCACTCAGGTATTGAGGATTTAGTGTCTAATAATTTTAATGAAATTTACTTATGACAGATTTTCATCTCTTACAGTAAAGTTTCATGGGTCTTGTCCGATACTAGTCTTCCCAAAGTAAGTATCTATACAAATGATTATGACATTGCCATGTCCACATAGTTCAAGAAACAAAACTACTAGTCATCTTGCATTCTAGTCGTCTAACGTTTTCTATGCGTCCAATTTTATAGAAAACTCCGACTAGGGACCATTTTCAACCTTTGACATTCAAGTTCACTTGATAGACATTTCTTAGTCACAGGACTGGTCCTGACAGTCTATCTTGAATACATCGTCAAATTGAAGGGACTCATCATTTAATAAACCACAAATTAAATGGAAAAATGAATTCTTTTCATTTATTGTGAATGATTAACCAATGATGTTTCACAGAGATTTAAACTCTAAAACTTTAAAACATTAAACAGGGATATCAAAGCCATTCTCCAATATGCTTGATTCCCATAGCTGCAGTGTGCGAGTTGTGCTTCGCCTGCGGCAGAGGTTTAGTTAATGGATCTGAGATGTTGTCATCAGTTCCAATCTTGTTTATCTCGACTTCTTTTCTTTCAACGAACTCTCGTAGAAGGTGAAATCTACGAAGTACATGCTTGACTCTCTGGTGGTGTCTAGGCTCCTTTGCCTGTGCAATAGCTCCGTTATTATCACAATACAGGGCTATTGGTCCTTTAATGGAGGGGACTACACCAAGTTCACCTATGAACTTCCTTAGCCATATAGCTTCCTTTGCTGCTTCATGTGCAGCAATGTACTCCGCTTCAGTTGTAGAATCCGCAATGGTGCTTTGCTTAGCACTTTTCCAGCTTACTGAACCTCCGTTGAGGCAGAAGACAAACCCAGACTGTGATCTGAAATCATCTTTGTCGGTTTGGAAACTTGCGTCCGTATAGCCTTTAACAATTAATTCATCATCTCCACCATAGACCAGGAAGTCATCTTTGTGCCTTTTCAGGTACTTCAGAATATTCTTGGCAGCAGTCCAATGCGCCTCTCCTGGGTCTGACTGGTATCTGCTCGTAGCACTGAGTGCGTACGCAACATCCGGGCGTGTACATATCATAGCATACATTATTGAACCAATCAATGATGCATATGGAATCCCATTCATTCGTCTACGCTCATCAAGTGTTTTTGGGCACTGAGTCTTGCTTAGAGTTATTCCATGAGACATGGGTAGGTAGCCTCGCTTGGAGTCTGCCATCTTGAACCTATCAAGCACCTTATTGATATAAGTTCTTTGACTAAGTCCAATCATCCTTTTAGATCTATCTCTGTAAATCTTGATGCCCAATATGTACTGTGCTTCTCCTAGATATTTCATCGAAAAACATTTCCCAAGCCAAATCTTGACAGAGTTCAACATAGGAATGTCATTTCTGATAAGTAATATATCGTCGACATATAATACTAGGAAAGCAATTTTGCTCCCACTGACCTTCTTGTATACACAAGATTCGTCTGCGTTCTTGATGAAACCAAAGTCACTGACTGCTTCATCAAAACGTATATTCCAGCTCCTGGATTCCTGCTTCAATCCGTAGATTGACTTCTTTAGCTTGCATACCTTTTTAGCATTCTTTGGATCCTCAAAACCTTCAGGTTGTGTCATAAACATAGTTTCTGTTAAAACGCCGTTTAAGAAAGCAGTTTTGACATCAATCTGCCATATTTCGTAATCGTAATATGCAGTGATTGCTAACATTATCCGAATAGACTTTAGCATTGCAACTGGTGAAAAGGTTTCATCGTAATCCACACCGTGGACTTGCCTGTAACCTTTTGCAACCAATCTAGCTTTGAAAACTTCAAGTTTCCCATCCTTGTCCTTTTTCAGTTTGAAAACCCATTTGCTTCCAATGGCTTGGTAGCCATCTGGCAAATCGACCAAATCCCATACTTGTTTTTCAGACATGGAGTCTAATTCAGATTGCATGGCTTCTTGCCATTGCTTGGAGCTAGGGCTCGTCATAGCTTGTTTGTAAGTCACAGGTTCATCACTTTCAAGTAATAGAACGTCATAGCTCTCGTTCGTCAAAATACCTAAGTACCTTTCCGGTTGAGATCTATATCTTTGCGATCTACGCGGGGTAACATTTCTAGATTGACCATGATTCTCATCAGATTCTTCTAAAGATCTCTGAGTTTCATCCTGAATGTCATCTTGAGCATTCTCTAGAGTTTGTTGTTCGACTCGAATTTCTTCGAGGTCTACTTTTCTCCCACTTGTCATTTTAGAAATGTGATCTTTCTCCAAAAAGACACCATCTCGAGCAACAAACACGTTGTTCTCAGATGTATTGTAGAAGTAATACCCCTTTGTTTCCTTTGGATAGCCCACAAGGATACATTTGTCAGATTTTGGATGAAGTTTGTCTGAAATTAATCATTTGACGTATACTTCACATCCCCAAATCTTAAGAAAAGACACATTTGGAGGCTTTCCAAACCATAATTCATATGGAGTCTTTTCAACAGCTTTAGACGGAGCTCTATTTATAGTGAGTGCAGCTGTATTTAGTGCATGTCCCCAAAATTCTAATGGAAGTTTGGCCTGACCTATCATTGACCTGACCATGTCTAGCAAGGTTCTGTTCCTCCGTTTCGACACACCGTTCCATTGTGGTGTTCCAGGAGGAGTCAATTCTGATAGAATTCCACATTCTTTCAGATGGTCATCAAATTCATAGCTCAGATATTCACCGCCTCTGTCAGACCGCAGTGCCTTAATCTTCTTGCCTAATTGATTTTCTACTTCACTCTGAAATTCCTTGAATTTGTCAAAGGATTCAGACTTATGCTTCATTAGGTAGACATAACCATATCTACTGAAGTCATCAGTGAAAGTGATAAAGTAGCTGAAACCACCTCTAGCATTTGTACTCATTGGTCCACATACATCTGTATGGATTAAACCCAATAGTTCATTTGCTCTTTCTCCAACTTTAGAGAAAGGTTGCTTTGTCATTTTGCCAAGTAAACATGATTCGCATTTACCATAATCCTCTAAGTCAAATGGTTCTAGAATTCCTTCCTTTTGAAGTCTTTCTAAGCGTTTCAAGTTTATATGGCCTAATCGACAATGCCACAGATAGGTGAGATCTGAATCATCCTTTTTGGCCTTTTTGGTATTTATGTTATATACTTGTTTGTCGTGATCTAATAAATAAAGTCCATTAACTAATCTAGCAGATCCATAAAACATCTCTTTAAAATAAAACGAACAACTATTGTCTTTTATTAAAAAGGAAAATCCCTTAACATCTAAGCAAGAAACTGAAATGATGTTTTTAGTAAGACTTGGAACATGAAAACACTCTTCCAGTTCCAAAACTAGCCCGGAGGGCAACGACAAATAATAAGTTCCTACAGCTAATGCAGCAATCCGTGCTCCATTTCCCACTCGTAGGTCGACTTCACCCTTGCTTAACTTTCTACTTCTTCTTAGTCCCTGTGGATTGGAACATAAGTGTGAGCCACAACCTGTATCTAATACCCAAGAAGTTGAATTAGCAAGGATACAGTCTATAACGAAAATACCTGAAGATGGAACAACTGTTCCGTTCTTCTGATCTTCCTTTAGCTTTGGACATTCTCTTTTGTAATGGCCTATTCCATCACACTAAAGACAGCTTGATGTGGACTTTACCTGCTTTGATTTAGCATTGCCCTTGGACTTTCCACTTTTCTTGAACGGTCTCCTTCTAGCCTTGAGTAAATCTTTGGCTTCACAGTCCAGTATTATTTCAGCCTTTCTGACAAGGTGAACAAATTCTGCAACTGTTTCTTCTCTTGGTTCACTTAGGTATAGTTGCTTGAAGCGACCAAACCCACTGTGTAGTGAATTGAGCAAGATAGAGACTGCCATCCTTTCGCTTATTGGTGTTCCTAGTAGACTTAGGCGATCAAAGTATGAACATATAAGATCCACATGGAACCTCAGTGGGACGCCTACCCTCTGTTTAGTGCGAAGGAGCTGAACATGTGTTTCTTGGACTTCCATCCTATAACACCTGTTGGGAGAACTAACCTTTAGACCAGACATTGATTCAATCAACTCATGGACGTTCAGGTCCCTGTCCTCCGTGCTTCCACGACAGATATCCCTCAGATTCTTGATGAGCGTAAAAGGTTCATAGGCTACAAACCTTCTAGCCCAATCATCAGGGATATTGTTCAGCATGAGACTCATAACCTTTTTGAGATCCGCATCCCAGGCGTAAAATCTCTCAGGGGTCATGTCTCTGGCATAGTAGCTTGGCATGGGATGTGATAGTACATACTCAAGTCCATTGAGTTTGACTATTTCAACTAGCTTAGCTTCCCATTCAAGAAAATTTGCCAGGTTCAGCTTGACCATAAGCTCAGAACCTATGATGATGTTTTGATTGTTGTTTGCCATATTTAAAACTACAATTGAAAAGAATAAAAAAATAAATAACCATTCACAGTTTCTCTTAATAAACTTAAATTCTAACATACATGCATAATTCAATGTTCATTAAGCATTTTATTCAATTTATGTGTTCCGGCAGGTGTGAATAAAATGATTCCAAGATCCTAAAATCATTGAAGAACTAAGCACAATTTGTCGACTTAATCCTAAAACATCATAGGTAAGCAAAAGCCTTTTGCTAATAGTCTAGAAACTATTCTTGGTTGATAGGTACGTCTAAGAACTTATTAGGTAAACCTATCGATTTTGCCACGACATACAAGGACTCCTTACTTATATCGTTGAGTTTCACCAAAACTAACATGTACTCACAATTATTTGTGTACCTTGCCCCTTTAGGACCAATAAGTAACACCTCGCTGAGCGAAAACTATTACTAGATTGATGTAAAGGATATCCAAGCAAGTGTATATTTTGGCATGGCACCTTTTAACTCAATTTTTAAGTTTGGAACTTAAGGCTCTTACTATGTTGGTTAGATTTTAAGTGAACAAAAATCCTTAATCATGCAACATAATCAAGCTTTGATCTCATGCATTTTAAGACATATTTAAAAGGCAATAAATAACTTAAAACATGCATAAGATAAATGTGATCTAATATGGCCCGACTTCATCTTGAAGCTTTAACTTCAAAGTCCGTCTTGAAAATCTCCGTGGGAGGCACCATTTTCTTCAAATAGGATAAGCTATAACTAATTACAACTATTTGATGGTACGCAGGCCATATTTGAATTGAAAAACAACTTTGGTACTTTGGACCAATTACATTCAAATTAATGGTACGCAGACCATATTTTCTATCCTATTTGGGCCATACTAGTCACTTCATAACCTGCAAAACAGTACATATACAATATATACCATTCACCCATTCATTAACATGAATGGCCCACATAGCTGGTTAGTAAAACACATTATGCATCACATAAACATTTGCAGCAATTAATCAAGGGCACCAATAATCTACCAATTATTAATTTTAAAATTAATTAAAATTACGTAAACTGAAAATTTCAAATTAAAATTTCAAAACGATCTAATCGCAACGCAATAATCCTACGCATCGCACGCCCATGGGCCAGACGCACACAGCCATCGCTGGCCATGTGCGCGCAGCCCATGCGCTGCGTCGCATCGCTGCTGCTCACCATCGCAAGGCATCACGCGAGCTGGTGCTCGCTGTGCGCGCCAGCGCTCGACGCACGAGCATGCTGCCGCAGCCCATCGCTGGGCGCAGCGCTCGTCGCACGTCGCAACAAGCAAGCTGCTTGCCATCGCTAGGCGCAGCGCTCGTCGCACGTCGCAACAAGCACGCTGCACGCCATCGCTGGGCGCAGCGCTCGTCGCACGCACAATCAAGCACTCGCACGCCATCGCTGGGCGCAGCGCTCGTCGCACGCACAATAGCGCTCGCTGCGCTCGATGCTTGGCGCAACACTCGTGGCACGCGAGCTTGCGCTCGCTACGCGCGAGGCTCCGCACGCTTGCGCGAGGCAGTGCGCGTTGTGGCGCAGCTCGCTTGCTGCCCACACGCGACTGCTCGTGCCTTGCTCTCGCCCTCGCCCATTCACCCATTGCACACATCCCACGACACAAGGCAGGGCTGCTGCCTTGTGCTCGTGCACCATGGCCTTGCTCATTGCTTTCGTACCGCATGGGAGACGAGCTCCCTTGCTCGTCGTCACATGCCCGCACTATACAACACCCCTTAAGGGTAACACGTAGCGTCCATTGCTTTGTGCGTGCAAGTTATATGAGCGAATCGCATAAAAATTTAAAATTTATATTCAAAATTTATGACAAATTAATAAATAATATTAATTTCATAATTTTAGGGCAAAAAATCGAAAATTTATTATTCAATTGATTTCCGATTAACATGGATTCAAGTCTAGGTCATAAAAATTTAAAATTTAACATAAATTTACAATTTTTATGGTGGTTTTTAATCATAGGTATCTAATTAAATTATAACTAATTATGAAAATCAAATTAATTCTAAATTATTCCAATTTTCAACAAATTAATCATAATTACAAATTAGATTGCATAATTAACAAGGCTAGGCATTCAAACTTGTTAAACATATACAGTAGGTCAATCAAAAATTCAAGATTTATCAACAAGAATCGCAAATATTTAATTTAACATCTTAAATTTACGAAATTTTGCATTCGAAAAACGAAAACCTCCGAAAAGTCATAGATAGGCTTCGAATTTGAGAATTCTGGGTTCGGCCGAAAAACACTATTTTTGTCAAAATTTTAGAATGCCTTTTACATACGGAATTGACACAAAAATCACTCGATTTGGATGAGTAACGAAGAAACTGCCGAAAAACTGCGTACGTATAATTAAATAAACGCAATTTGCAATTAATTAACAATTACGAAAATTAATCACCCCTTTTAATTCTTGCAAAATTGTAATATTTAACCATGTTCATGCAATTTAGATTATGAAAATAATAAGAGGCTCGTGATACCACTGTTAGGTTATGATACATATGACAATTCATAAATCATGCGGAAAAACCATGAAGCCAGGAAAACATATTATTTACACATAATCATTTAGCATAGTTTAGATGCATACACTTTGTTGCGTGCCTTCCCTAGCTGCGCCCGAACCGAACAAGAACAAGTCTTTAGGACTCCAAGTGTCGTCCCTCCGTAGATAGTCCACAGCACGTCCGGATCCGCCTTAAGCTTGACCAACTAGGATCGCCCTTAAGGTACTTAGAATTTTCGGCTAGTATAGGCAATTGTATGACTGAATTTTTGCTCTCAAAAATCACTTTGAATACTTGAATACTCTATGCAAAATAATGACCCTAGGCCTTTATTTATAGAGGTATGGAAAGGGAATCGTAATCCTATTAGGATACGAATTAATTAAACTAGAATCCTAATAGAATTCTTATTTAATTAATTCATCCTTTTAGGTTTAGGAATTTAATCATTAGTAGAAACCTGACAGCTTTAGGATTCGTATAGCACACCAACACACACGCACGCACAGCAGCCCACGAGGGGCGCCATGCGCGCGCGCGCAGCCCGCAAGCTCGCAGCCCACTGCCACAAGCCCACATGCTGCCGCAGTCTTGGCGCGCGCTGGGCCTGCCTTGCGGTGGGCCTGGCGCA
This sequence comes from Spinacia oleracea, assembly GCF_020520425.1. Classification (NCBI taxonomy): domain Eukaryota; kingdom Viridiplantae; phylum Streptophyta; class Magnoliopsida; order Caryophyllales; family Amaranthaceae; genus Spinacia; species Spinacia oleracea. The sequence continues at coordinate 569,923 of NC_079488.1, forward strand.
GCCTTGGCTGGTGCGTTTGTGGCGCGCTGGCTTGCTGGGCGATGGCCTGGCTTCGTGCTGGGCCTTCGTCCGGCAGGCCTCGTCCGATGCTAATTCGTACGATACGCTTCCGATTAATTTCCCGATTCCGGAATTCATTTCCGATATGAACAATATTTAATATTTCCGATTCCGGAATTAATTTCCGTTTCGAACAAATATTTAATATTTCCGTGTCCGGAATTATTTTCCGATTCCGATAATATTTCCGATTCTGACAATATTTCCGTTTCCGGCAATATTTCCGATTCCGGCAATATTTCCATTTCCGATAATATTTTCCGATACGTACCATGTTTTCATTTCCGGCAACATTTACGACTTGGATAATATTCATATTTCCGATACGATCCATATTTCCGTTTCCGGTAATATCATCGTTTCCGGAGCATTCATTTCTTGCCTGTGACGATCTCAGCTCCCACTGAAACCAAGATCCGTCGATTCCGAATATCCATAGATGGAGTTGAAGGAAATAATGCCCTTGGTCCAAGTATGCATTCAATGTTAAGTCTAATAAATGCGGTTCAGTATTAATTAACAAGTTAATAATTCAGTGAGATCAAGTGAGCTGAATGCCTAGCTAGAGGCCGCTTCAGTTCAAGTGGAATTAATGATATTAATCCACAGCTTACTCTTGACTGAACCCGTAGGGTCACACAAATAGTACGTAAACGGATCAAGTATTTAATGGCATTAAATACTCCATCTATGGATATTCGGAATCGACGGATCTTGGTTTCAGTGGGAGCTGAGATCGTCACAGGCAAGAAATGAATACTCCGGAAACGATGATAATGCCGGAAACGGAAATATGGATCGTATCGGAAATATAAATATTATCCAAGTCGTAGATGTTGCCGGAAACGGAAACATGGTACGTATCGGAAAATATTATCGGAAATGGAAATATTGCCGGAATCGGAAATATTGCCGGAAACGGAAATATTGTCAGAATCGGAAATATTATCGGAATCGGAAAATAATTCCGGAAACGGAAATATTAAATATTTGTTCGAAACGGAAATTGATTCCGGAATCGGAAATGTTGAATATTGTTCGTATCGGAAATGAATTCCGGAATCGGGAAATTAATCGGAAGCGTATCGTACGAATTAGCATCGGACGAGGCCTGCCAGACGAAGGCCCAGCACGAAGCCGGGCCATCGCCCAGCAAGCCAGCGCGCCACAAACGCACCAGCCAAGGCTGCGCCAGGCCCACCGCAAGGCAGGCCCAGCGCGCGCCAAGGCTACGGCAGCGTGTGGGCTTGATGCTGTGGATACCACTTTTAGGATACCACTTATTATTTAAAGGCTGTGGATACCTTATTATTTTAGGATACCACTTATTATTTTAGGATACCACTTATTATTTAAAGGTCAATCAAGGTATGCTGTGGTATCCACAGCTTTAATTTTCGGCACATCGAGTCATAGTGGTATCACGAGCCTCTTATTATTTTCATAATCTAAATTGCATGAACATGGTTAAATATTACAAATTTGCAAGAATTAAAAGGGGTGATTAATTTTCGTAATTGTTAATTAATTGCAAATTGCGTTTATTTAATTATACGTACGCAGTTTTTCGGCAGTTTCTTCGTTACTCATCCAAATCGAGTGATTTTTGTGTCAATTCCGCATGTAAAAGTCATTCTAAAATTTTGACAAAAAAGGTATTTTTCTGCCGAACCCAGAATTCTCAAATTCGAAGCCTAACTATGACTTTTCGGAGGTTTTAGTTTTTCGAATGCAAAATTTCGTAAATTTAAGATGTTAAATTAAATATGTGCGATTCTTGTTGATAAATCTTGAATTTTTGATTGACCTACTGTATATGTTTAACAAGTTTGAATGCCTAGCCTTGTTAATTATGCAATCTAATTTGTAATTATGATTAATTTGTTGAAAATTAGAATAATTTAGAATTAATTTGATTTTCATAATTAATTATAATTTAATTAGATACCTATGATTAAAAACCACCATAAAAATTGTAAATTTATGATAAATTTTAAATTTTTATGACCTAGACTTGAATCCATGTTAATCGGAAATCAATTGAATAATAAATTTTCGATTTTTCGCCCTAAAATTATGAAATTAATATTATTTATTAATTTGTCATTAATTTTAAATATAAATTTTTTAAATTTTATGCGATTCGCTCATATAACTTGCACGCACAAAGCAATGGACGCTACGTGTTACCCTTAAGGGGTGTTGTATAGTGCGGGCATGTAACGACGAGCAAGGGAGCTCGTCGCCCATGCGGCACGAATGCAATGAGCAAGGCTATGGTGCACGAGCACAAGGCAGCAGCCCTGCCTTGTGTCGTGGGCTACGAGCAATGGACGAATGGGCATGGGCGAAGGCAAGGCACGGCAGTCGCGTGTGGGCAGCAAGCGAGCTGCGCCACAGCGCGCACTGCCTCGCGCAAAGCGTGCGGAGCCTCGCGCGCAGCGAGCGCAAGCTCGCGTGCCACGAGTGCTCCTCCCAGCGTCGATGCCTCGCATAGCGAGCGATGGCTCGCAGCATCGAGCGCTGGCAAGCGCGCGCAGCGAGCGCTGGCGAGCGCGCACAGCGAGTGTTGGCTCGCATGCAGCGAGCGCTGGCGAGCGAGCGCAGCGAGCAATGGCTATAAGTTGAATCTGTTTGGCTAGTTCAAAGATTCAGAAGTATAAAATCCACTTGGCAAGAAATCATAAAGATCTAGCTTAGATCATGTTGATGATTACTTGAGACCAAATATGATCATCAATGATTGTGTGTTGTAATTTCACAATCTAGGTTCATAAGATATGGAATATCTTAGTTGGAATAATCGAAGTCAATTAGTACTTGATTCGATTAATGATGAATCATAAAGACTTTTCCTATAATTTCTAAAACAAAATGCTCAACTACCACCAAACTAAACCAAATACGTCAAAGCTATTGAAAAGTAATTTCAGGATATCTTTTCAATTATATATATCTAAAGAGTTGCTAAACTCAGTGGGAGCTTAGTGTTTGTTATTCAACAAACTAAGGCCCAATTCTAGATATATGTTTCATTGTGATTTATTCAAATGAGACACAAGGGTATTGTTTCTACCACGAATTTTTGAGAACATAATGTTTTTTTGCTCGAAATAATGTCCTTTTGGAGATTCGTTTCCAAAATGACAAGTGGGAGAAAATAGACCTCGAAAGTCTTCGAGGCGAACAACAAACATAGACGGACATTCCGGAGGCTTTTCGAAGTTCTTTAGAAAATCCGAACACGTATTCTTTAAGGACTTTAGAAGTGGCTTTAAAGAATAGACATCTCTTAGAAGACTTTACAAGTGCTTCAAAGAGAATAGAATATTCAAAGGACTCTCAAAGTGCCTGTTGATATTCTATTGTTAGATGTTCTATACCCAAGTAGGCATAGAGTTCAAGTCACTGGAACTATGAGATTCTTCTATTAGATAGTAAAGAAACATAGAGTTCTGGTCAATGAAACTATGAGATTCTTCTATTAGATAGTGAAGAAACCTACAACTTGCAGTCAAACTATTATCATGTAGATTAATGAGTTTGTAACTTGTAAGAAAGCTATGACGAAACCCAGATTCCCTAAAATGGTTAGAGGCCATATATAGACTCAAATGTTTTAAATGGTTAGAGGCCATAAAACATACTCAATGTTTTGATGACAAAATTGAAATTTTGTTGATTTGCAAGAATAGGTTCACACCTATTGGTTGCAAGTTTGTTTTAAGGATAAAAACCATCAAACATGAAATTGTGTTCACACACAAAGCGAGATTAGTTGCTAAAGGTTACAAGCAAATTCATGGTGTGAATTGTGTTGAAACCTCGTGCATAATCGTAATGCTCAAGTCTATAATTCAAGCAATGATTGCATATTGGTACATATAGCAATTGGATGACAAAACGTATTCCTCAATCAAATATTGGAATAAACTATGTACATGGTATGTCATAGGATTTGTGGATCCAAATAAATGCTTGAAAGAGAAAGCTAGCTTATAAAATCTAAGTACAGATTTAAGCAAGCAATTGGGAATTGGAATTATATTTTAATGAAGCTAATAAGTATTTTAGTTTCATAAAATATACATGATTCTTATAGATATATAAGAAGTTTAGTGGGAGTACATAAAAACTTAATTGGTCCTATGTGTATCACACACATATCTCTCTATTGTAAAATAACATTCAAATGCTAATGACTTAGATTTGAGATTATTCATCAATGATGGACCATGGCGAAACTTAGTACATACTGGGTATTAAGATCTATTTACAAAGATCTTATGATATTGTTTTGGATTAAGTAATGGCATTTATTAAATCAAACACGAAAGTCTCCATTGGAGATATTCGACCCATGTGAATAAATCTAAGTAAAGGATGTTTGAACTATGTATAAGCATTTACTAAGTTAAACATCAAAGAGTCTAAATGAGATTCTTAACCTATATTATATGTCAAAGAATTTAGCTGAATTTAGTATCTACTGAAACTAGATAAGCTAAAGTTACATGAATAGAATTCAATTGGGAATTATTCTGCAAAAGAATTTATCATGTATGATATAATATGAGGATCGCCAAAAACGTATCGTATGACTTTAGGCATGACGAACATATACCAATCTCTATTGATCTAAGTGAAGATCAACTAGATTGAGATCAAGAATACTTATGGTACTTGAAAAGGTACATAGGAATAGTTCTTGATTCAAGGAAATAAAGATATGCTAAATATTGATGCTACACGCATAAACACTGGCAAAGGATCAAGCAAGATTCCCTTGGAGTTAACCATTGATAAGGACGAGCTATAGAGCATCGTGTTTTGAAATGGCAACATGGATTGGAGACCATGAGTTGTTGCGTGGGATATTAAAATATTAATTTCTATGTTCTAAGATACAGATGGAAAGTATTCCACATATCTGTGAACTGCTTGGATAAGTAATTCCAAACAAAGCATCACTAGCAACCTATAAAGTTGAAGTAAAAGTACTTATTGCCTAAGAAGCAATAAAATAGAGTCGTTTATATGAGTTCTTCATTGAACTTGGGAAGATCACATGTCTGTTGACTTAATGGTTCTTCATTGCAAAATGCGTAGAACCACTAATGTAGCAAGAAAGACTAGATCACAAAATAAACATACTTAAAAGTTCTTATCATCATATCTCGAAGAACATTCGATGAAAAGGATATTAAGATTAGCAAAGCATGATAACTAAACCTATGCAACAAGTGAGAAACAACACTCACATTGTAGCACTGGAAATCAAGCATAGCTTTGAATTCCATGAACTGTTTTAGAAGATGGGTTTGAGGCCCATGGTGGTAAAACAATGGGGTTGAACATTTATCATATATGAAATGTATTTTCATATTCCATTTAATCTTGGTTTAGTATTAAATGATGAGTCCCTTCAATTTGACGATATATTCAAGATAGACTGTCAGGACCAGTCTTGTGACTAAGAAATGTCTATCAAGTGAACTTGAATGTCAAAGGTTGAAAATGGTCCCTAGTCGGAGTTTTCTATAAAATTGGACGCATAGAAAACGTTAGACAACTAGAATGCAAGATGACTAGTAGTTCTGTTTCTTGAACTATGTGGACATGGCAATGTCATAATCATTTGCATAGATACTTACTTTGAGAAGACTAGTATCGGACAAGACCTATGAAACTTTACTGTAAGAGATGAAAATCTGTCATAAGTAAATTTCATTAAAATTATTAGACACTAAATCCTCAATACCCGAGTGATTTGAGATTACTTGTTTAAGAACTGGTTGCTTTGACGTTGACCAACCGTCGCACCGTAAAAGGAGGCTATAAAGGCAACGCTCAGGTAATCACCTATCAAACGAAGTCTAATCTCAAGATCGCAAGATTGGGATTGTCCTCCCATAAATCGGGATGAGATGCTTAAAAGTTGTACAAGGCCACTCGGAGAGCTAGAAACTGTGAAATGCATGGCCGTGCTCGGATGAATCATAGGCTATGATTATCTGTTTATTTGATCAGTTGAACTCTGAAACCGAGAAACACCTCTGGACATAATAAGGATGACAACTCTTACCTTATGTTCAAGAGCAAGCATCGAGCGACAAAGGAATTAGGAAATGCACACTTGTCCCTAAGGACAAGTGGGAGACTGAAGGAAATAATGCCCTTGGTCCAAGTATGCATTCTATGTTAAGTCTAATAAATGCGGTTCAGTATTAATTAACAAGTTAATAATTCAGTGAGATCAAGTGAGCTGAATGCCTAGCTAGAGGCCGCTTCAGTTCAAGTGGAATTAATGATATTAATCCACAGCTTACTCTTGACTGAACCCGTAGGGTCACACAAATAGTACGTAAACGGATCAAGTATTTAATGGCATTAAATACTCCATCTATGGATATTCGGAATCGACGGATCTTGGTTTCAGTGGGAGCTAAGATCGTCAAAGGCAAGTAAATGAATACTCCGGAAACGATGATATTGCCGGAAACGGAAATATGGATCGTATCAGAAATATAAATATTATCCAAGTCGTAGATGTTGCCGGAAACGGAAACATGGTACGTATCGGAAAATATTATTGGAAATGGAAATATTGCCGGAATCGGAAATATTGCCGGAAACGGAAATATTGTCAGAATCGGAAATATTATCAGAATCGAAAAATAATTCCGGAAAACGGAAATATTAAATATTTTTTCGAAACGGAAATTAATTCTGGAATCGGAAATATTAAATATTGTTCGTATCGGAAATGAATTCCGGAATCGGGAATTTAATCGAAGCGTATCGTACGAATTAGCATCGGACGAGACTTGCTAGACGAAGGCCCAGCACGAAGCCAGGCTCTCGCCCAGCAATCCACACGCTTCAACACACACGCCAAAGCCTCGCCAGGCCCAGCGCAAGGCCAGGCCCAGCAAGGCATGGCGCGCGCGGAACAAGTGGGCTGCGACGGACATGGGCTGCGAGCAAGAGCAGCTCGCGTGGGCCGCGAGGCTTGTGTGGGCTGTGCTCGTGCTCGTGCTCGTGTGCGGTTGTGTGCAATACGAATCCCAAAGCTATTAGAATTCGTTCTATGATTAAAATCCTAATCCTAGTAGATAGAATTTATTTAATAGAGTCCTAACGGGATTCTAATTAAACTAAATTGGTATTCTAATAGGATTCTAAGTCCTTTTCCATAATCCTATAAATATGTGCCTAGGGTCACAAATTTATACAGAAGTTTCAAGTATTCAAAACTAGGATTTTTAAGCAGAAAAATCAGCCATATTACTTGCCCTATTAGCCGAAAATTTATAGAACCTTAAGGGCGATTCTAGTTGGTCAATCTTAAGGCGGATCCGGACGTGTTGTGGACTATCTACGGAGGGACGACACTTGGAGTCCTAAAGACTTGTTCTTGTTCGGTTTGGGCGCAGCTAGGGAGGGCACGCTACAAAGTGTATGCATCTAAATTATGCTAACTGATTATGTGTAAATAATATGTTTCCTGGCATTAAGGTTTTTCCGCATGATTTATGTTTTTCATATGTATCATAGCCTAACAATAATATACTTGCATACCAAAATGTAGATTAAAAGCAAAATAAAACGAGTATACAGACTAAATTAAACTAGAAAAAAGAGGGAAATCCAAAAATAACAAAAATTGAAAGTGAAATTGAAAGAAACACTTACAAAATCGAAGAGACGAAGAAGAATAACGGAGATTGAGCCGATTTCAGAAGAACAAATAGCAGAATTGAAGCAAAACACGACCAGAAGGGGAGCGTAATTTGGAAGAAGAAGGATCGACGCGAAAAATTGAAGAACCGTCATTTTCTCTCTCTTGAATGTGAAGAGTGTGGTTTGAAAATGAAAATATAATACCCCGAATTTTTTAAAACTCGATTTATTATGCTTAATTATTTTTATTAGCGCAAAACCGTTTTAAATCTTAGTTTTAGGATATCCTAATATTAATTATTTTGACTTGAAAATTTAAATATATTAATGGTAAGATTATTATTTTGATTTTATAATTTTTGATTAAAAGTTATAATTATTTTCGATTTAAGTTCAATTAGAGGGGTAAAATTCAAAAAAAAATTCTAACATTTTGCAATTACAAAAGTACCCCTTTTCAATCGAGAAACGGGGAAAATGGCAAATAAACCCCATAAGTTTGATGTCATGTGCGAATAAGCCCTTTACCTTTTAAATGTAGCAAATTAACCCCTTGTGTTTAGCCTAATGTGCAATTAACTCCCAATTTTGAATTTTCATTTAAATCCCACTGGAATGTATTATAATCGCCGAAAAACAATATCATACGAACAAAAAAAACTGTCTCCTTATACATCCCAATTAATACCTTATATACAACTAAAACAAGATTAGTGTATGTCCAATATAGAGCATGTAAAACACTGACTGTGATTAAAAAAATATTAAAAACACAGAAACCAGCAAAAAACGAACTTACGAACGACTGCTAATTTACTTCCACATAATTTACCAAGATTCTTGAATTACCATATAGCCTTTACTTGTTTTAATTTTATAGTGGAGCAGATTTTATGCTGCAAAATGCAAATCCTCCAAGCTTAATCATTTGATATCATTTTGTATAGGGCTATGAAGATAATCAAAGGAGGGACTGAAATTGTTAAGGGCAGAAGGTAATAAGGGGGAATCGTATTTATTGGGGATAATCAGAATGGAAATTGTATGGTGTATACACTTCTTGCTGCCATGAATAGTGAGGAAAGAAAAGTTGGTAGAAGATGAAGATATGAGGGAGAAAAGCAGTGATGTAAAGAGAATACCAAAAGACATCTTTCGTATACTTATACAAAAATATACAAGTATGCATGTATTTTATTCCGGAAAAGAAAACTATATTCGTTTTCCGGCTACAATAATAATATCCGGTGAAAATTGGTCGAAAAATGGCAATTGGAAGCCAATTGCACATTGTGCATTAGTTATGGGGTTGATTTGTTACATTTAAAAGGTAAAGGACTGATTTGCACATGACATCAAACTTATGGGGTTTCTACTTGTCACCACCCTTGTTCATCTCCATATGACTCATCAATTTCCATGACACTAATCAGAATTTCAATACCTTAGTCATCAATTTCTGAATTCTTCTTCACATTTGTCAATCAATTAAACTCTACATTTGCCAATCAATGAAATTCAATTGCACTTATCTCTTATGTCATTCAACACCATTCATCCCTGTAAATTAAACCAGAAAACATCAACTTAAATTCACATTCAATCAAGCTTTCACCACCATTACAAACAATGGAGTTTTCACCATTTTTATTACCTTCGTTTTATCATTGAACAACCACCACGACCTATTTCTGCCGGAAACCACCACGAGCTACCACCCATTAATCACATACCACCGAAGACCACCCCCGTACCCTCCTTGCTCACTTCTCTTCTCGTCCCCCTGCCCGTTTTCTCTCCTGTCTCTCTCCCTCCCAGTGGCGGAGCCAGGAATTTTTTTCTGGGGTGTCGGCAATCACGTTCCCAGGATTTTTAGAGTATTGTGTCGGGTGATCCTCCACAACACACAATATATTACTAAAAAAAATGTATTGTCCTTAAATTAATAAATATTCATATTACAATCGTAAAAAATTATTACAATTATTCTCTACGATTTTCATATGTGTGGTGAAAACTGAAAAGAATAACTTAATTTAAGGTAGTGGGTATTTAAATTCAAAATTCTAAGAGACCATTTGTTTCTAAAGGCTGCTCTCTTAAGATAATCCCCTATAGTTATTCAAAATTATAAGAGAACGGTTGTTTGTAAAGACTGTTCTCTTAGGTTTATCTCTATAGTACACTGATCTCTTAGGTATGGAGCTGGTGAATTTAAGTAAAACCTAAGAGATCGGTTCTCTATAAAACCCGATCTCTTAGCTCTCAGCTATAAGATTTTTTAACTTTTTTTTCAGTTTTTTTTGGGGGATCGGTGGACCCCATGCACCTACCTATCTCCGCCACTGCTCCCTCCCACCTGCGTGCGGGCAGCAGGTACGCCCTATCCAGGAGCCACCACCGCAACCCCTTTTCTCCGGTGTGATGCTGCGGTTACTCGCCGCCGACCAATCCCACCCGCACCGCCACACGGCTAGCTGCGAGCCTTCGACCTTTATTCTTCTTTTTCGGCGCTTCTCTGTTTCACGAGACCAAAGTGGTCTTTGAAACCAATTTCCTAATTGGAGTACAGTGCACCTAATTCCTAAAAGTCAAACATTCATTTTCTAGTTTTTGGTAAGTTTACGTATTGATTTTGAAAATAAAGTAAAAATGTTATATCAAATGTTTTATTAGTATAATCATGTATTTGCATCGTTTTTGAAAGGGGGCTGATTTATTAATTTATAGTTATTATTATCTAGTTACTAATTACGTAATTTATGTTCCTAATATTACAAGTATAAAATATTACTGGGAGCTCAGGAAGAACGGCCCATCAAACGGGAAGTATAAAACTATGTTTGAGGTAACATCTATTGCTAACACCCACAATCCCCTTATGAAATGTGTTTTGATGAGATTATGAAATATGTTTATAATGATATGTTTTTATTGGATTGTGAGATATGAAATGTGTTTATAAAGTATGTTTTATGATGATTATATTCAAGCATGTTTATGTATGATTTTATAAGAACAATGTCTATGAGTTAATAATAAGATACGAAACATGATAAATACAAGTGTAACCGGTTCTGGCAGTTAGTGGGGTTACTATTTCTAGGTCGTGCACGTACCGCCGCACCGCGGGACACCCAACAAGGGAGAGTGCTCCTTGAGGACTATCGCAAGGTGGGAGACGTCCGGCAAGGCTAACTTGTCAGTTACCAAGCAAAATGAAGGTTTTATGAAAGATAATGGGAACTATTAAAGCTTCAAGTTGTTGCTTTATTATAATGCATTTATGAAAGTGTTTTACTATATTCTATTCTCCCTGTTTGCAAATTAAATAAAATGAATTGAAATGAATTTACGTTGTTAGGGTAGTATGTTACTGGGCCTCGGCTCACGATGTTGCTTTTTATGTTTTAGGTACAATGAAGACTACGAGATGCCTTAGTGTGAGGATGTGACAGTCAAGTCAATGTTTGACACTTAGTAAGAGTAGTATCTCACTAGTAATAACGGATGTATTAATTAAACTCTAGTTTAATTCCGAGAATTGAGTTAGTTTATAATATTAAGGTTTAATCAAAGTTAAGAATATTTATTGTTACTCACATTGTTTAGTAAATTAAGTAGTATTATGTCGCATTGTCGCCTTGTACTTCCCGCGAGGGAGATACGACATGTGATGCTCCGACTAAGCTAGGGTTTGCGCTGCTAATTAAAGATAATTAACCTAATTAATGGTGTCTAGAAGTCGGGGCGTTACAGAAAATGAGGAGAAAGAACAGAGAAACATTATTTTTATAAGATCCGGATATAACGACCCGTGAGCAATAGGACACTACTTGACCCGCGAATAGAACCCAATATAAGGTGGTCTCACAAAAAAGACCGCCTTATACAAAAGTTTGTATATTATTTCAACCGGAGCTTCCCAGATGTCCATGGGTTCCCTTTTCTTTTTGCTTCATCTTCTTCCTCCAAACCTCTATTGCGTTTAATTATTTGATTTCAATGGTGACGAGATCGACACAAGTCATTAAATGAATCGAAGCCCCTCCTCTTTCCTCCTACTCTATATTTTCAGTCCATTTTATCTCTCCTCCTGTGGTGCCATTCATCTTGTTGTAAATAGTATAATGTATCCAACAACAAAGTTACGAACGCCGATCAATTCAATCAACTGTTCGAAATCCATAGAAAAATGTCAGGCATTCGGATTAATTTGGGTAGATTGATTTTCGGGTTAAATGAATTGAGGAAAATATGATATACATTAGGGGTGAATTCGAGATACATTGACAACGTATAAGAGATACATTGACAATGTAAAAGAGACACATCGACATTATACTAGCTAGAGATACATCAATGGTGAATTAGAGATACATCATATATCAAACAAAAATCTTCTTCAGTTTGGTAAAATCAATGGTGTTTTACTTTTATATGAGGACTGGAGGAGAGAGAATCTGGCAATAAAAAAAAGTACGAGAAGGGGAGATTGAGGTAGGAGATATAAAAGAAATGGCAATAATTTCTGTTAGTTTAGATGAACAACACAAGAGGGGGGGTGAATTAGTGTTTGTAGATGTTGGATCTACTTTTTCGCGGAATTAAAAACATTAAGAGATTGCAAGAGAGATTTTAGCGTGGAAACCTCTCTACCCTAATAGAGAGGAAAAACCACGGCCCCGTAGGGACTTAAACCCTTTTACTAATTAGGAAAATCACAGTTCCCTGAACTCAACTCCCTTATGAACAGTCCCTCAACCGTTCCTTCTCAATGATCTCTCTAGAGATCTTCTCTCTCAACTCTTCAGCTCGACTCAAGCTGATTCTCTCAATTACAAGGTTCACTCAAACCCCTTCCCAACTCTCAAGTATAAAAGATAGAATAACAAATAGAATCTGAAATTCTGCTGGAGCAGGAACTACGTATGTGGAACAGGAACTGACGGTACTGACGTGGGTTATAATGTAGATTTAACTTAAGCACGTAACACCACTAAGTCAGACCATTTTCCTAGACTTATGAATGCAGTATATATAGTGATGCATGTTACCTATTAACCCTAGAAGATATATTTTATGTTTATCTTTTATTTAGGCCGGAATCCTAGACCTAATAGAACTCTATCATGATAGACTTTTATCCTAAGACTCTAACAAACATATGATCGAATAATAACTCTTTATGCAGTAGATATATTAATGAAAACTCTATCTAAATGACACTCCTTTCCTATCATGACTCTTAAATAAGATAAACATTATTTAACCATTAACTAATGCAATCCTAATTACTATCAAACACATAATCCTAACTATACTAAAACTCCTTAGTACATGACTTAGTATTATTATGTTTAGACTTCTATTAGGACACAAACTCTAAGGTAACGTGATCTAAATACTATACTCATGCAATCCTATATACTACATGCAGACTAGGACCAGTACCCTCGTCATTGACACTGTTCCACGTACGTTGTTCCACCAGCTCCGAACTTTCAGTTTCTAAAACAAATCTATTAAGCACACTAATGCTACTAGATTTTCTTCTCTTCTCTTTCTCTGTACTTGTACTCTTAATTCTCCTCGAGTCCAAGTTCCTCTTCTCTTGGATTCTCTAACTCTTGAATCCTCGTTCTTCCTGTAAGTCTTTGGGTCTTCTTCAAAGTCTTACCTACACACGTCATTTGCATGCATAATAAACCACGTTAGATATTGAGTCAAGTATGATAAATATGCATAAATCATATATTATAATATTTGCTTAACTAAAATACACATAGGATAATATGGAATATAATATACTAGTTGATAAATACTATTCCTATCCTAATATGAACTTAATATTTACGGCAAGTATTATGTGACTCAAACACCTAAAATACATTAAATCTAGACAGTCCTATATTATGCATAATACTAATTATAAAAGCTTAAACTCTAAACATTTAATCTTTCCTAACATGCTTATGCAAACTAAAACTCTTAGACTCCTACATCGTCTACAATGCACCATAATATATGATAAATGAGACCAGCTATGATATGCATTCCTAGAAGACTCCTAATGCATATATAACTATATGAAGAGTCCTAATCACACACAACTATATGTACGTATGATAGGATATTATAAGAGACCTAAACTAATGCAAAGTCCTAAGTCTAATAAACAACTTATCCCAATATGGACTCTTAGTTACACATGCATATAACGAACATATTAGGATGCAAATATGAAAGAACTATATGCACTCCTAAACTCTATTGATGCACGCATGCGTATCTCGTACAGGTGACTGGGAACAGGAACAGTCAGACAACTAGGAACTCTGTTAAACTGTTTCTGATCTCTTTCTTGTTGTTTCTGCTGGACCATATAAAGTATCATTTCGTTCCTCCTTTGTCACTTTACTTACCACATGAAGTTTACCAATGTAAATGCTAATTTACATATAAACAACATGTATAACGTAGCCATCTCCGCTCTCGTCAACAATAGCTTATCATTGCTCATGTCCCTTGTCTCTTGGTTTAATCATAGCTCGTTCTTCCTATGCACATCTTAGCACACATGTTAATTAGATAATCATCATTTGTTTATAATCATCAAAACCTCACTACTCAACAATTTCCCCCTTTTTGATGATGACAAACTAATGATGCTTATCACAATTTAAGCAATAAATCGATTCCACTTATTCCCCCTTAATTTTGTAAACCAACAACTTATGAACAAGTATAATGACATAGTAAGAGCAATACTAATAAACACCATATAGATAAGGATTTAGATTGTATTATATCAAACAATAAGCATCATACATACTCTTCCCCCTTTTGGCATTATCGAAAAGGGTTACTTTGCACACAATCTTTTTAGGTTAACCATACACACCCCGAGTTTATATGTCACACACACCACCTGATAGGTTAGACACTTGTTTGTCACAAAAGTCCTCGAGTTTCCAATTTCGAACTAAGGATGTTGTTGCTACATAATTCCAATTCACAATCCAAAGACCCAATGTTAGAAGCAATGAAGTAACTTGACAAATAATATAAAAAAAAGGTTAGAAGAAAATGGTTTCATTGTTTAATTGCCAAGGGCGAGAATTAAGTAGAAATGGTGTGAAGAAAAGGCTTGGTGAATAATCGAGTAGAGGGAACCAAGGGTAGATGATGTGTTTGTGGTTTCTTCTTTTAAATGAGGTCCTCAACAATCATTAGAGCTTTTTAATGAATATGAAACCAAACCCAACACACCTCCATCTCTTTGTATGTAGCACCTTATCGTACCAAGTTCCCATATATCACCAATCTTCCATAAGGAACTGACATCATAGTGAAACATGGACTGACTGCTGAAATCAGTGCCTGCAGTGGCTGTTCAACTTACCAAGTTTAGTGGAACAGGAACTAACATTAGTGTTGCTTCCTTTTCCTGTTCCTGGTCCTAGAACCGTCTGTTCCTTTACTGCTCAACGAGTGTATGAGTTTAAATTTCTGTAACTCATTGATATTCTTCATAATAATTGAATTCTAGGAGAAAATAATAAAGTACAAGAATTGATCACCTTTGCTTCAATTTTTTGATTTTTTTTTTTTTTTTTTTTTGATTTTTTTTTTTTTTTTTTTGAAACAAAGGCGTCATTACAAAATTTTGAGCTTTCCTAGAGTATAAGATCATATAATAATATAGAAAGGACTTACCATTAAATATAAGTTCCACCATCGAATATCAAAATCATGTTCAATGTTCCCTACCTTATTCCCCCTGAGTTCCTTACCATCTTCTTTCATGCGGAACCTTGTAGAAGTGAAGTTCCATATGATACCTAGTAAATTTCTATGTGATACGTACATCATATGGTGATTTTCCTTCAAAGCTTTTATTGATAAATAATAACCCGCTGCTTCTACTTCATCTTTGACTTCCCTCTCAAAACATATTCATAATTATTACTCTTCATGCATCGTCGAACCATAGGAAAGAAGAATATATTTTTGGAGTTCAAGGGTAGTGAGAGTGTGAAGTGGTAGAGTACACATATGATATGAGATAAGGAAAGAACATTCAAAATTATTGAAAGATGATATGGAGAAAGACAAGATCAGGATTGTAGAGTATGATTGAACTTAGCACACACCCACAATCATAAGATTGTAGAATTATGCTAATGGCTCGGCCTGGGTAGGCTCAACCCAATCACGAAAACACAAACCTGACTTGGGGAATGATATTGGTATTGAAAGTTTGTTCCCTCTAAAAGATTTAAAAAGAAGTGCAATTTTTCAGGAACACTACTGCCTTGTTCCTTCAACGTTTCTTTCATTGTTCCTTTGGCAACTTAGGAATTTTGTATTGGGACAACATCCAAATTTCTCAACGAGTCCTCTAATAATTTTGGGCAAGTGAATATGTCTTTTAAAAACATGAGAATTGAATGTGACACATTGACTTATAGGCGTGCATGATTTACTTCAATTGAAAAGTGTACAAGGGCCCTAAACGAAAAGTTCATTTGGGAAAAGAGTACTTTATGCTCATGTTAGTTTCAACAAGTCTTGTTCCTTTACTACTTGGTGATAGCATCAAAAGAATTTATTCACATGAAATAGCATTTAGAAAGTTGCTTAAAATAAATGGTGCGATATTCATGCAATTTGACACATCATTAATATGAGTAAGAGTGTTATACCTCACATGGTCCAAACTTGCTTGAAAACATTGGATATGGTTTGATCATTGATGGCTTGCTTACGAGTTTCATTAAGTGTTAGTTTCACATGTACTCCAGTTGCTCCTTGTGACACCTTTTAATTGTTGAGATCTTGTTCGCGTTCTTTTCTTCTTTGCTGGAACGCTCTAAGTGATGCTGAATGGTTCGTCTCAACTGCTTCATGTTCCCTGTTCCTCTTTCATCTGAACAGGAACTCGTTCTATTTCCTTTGGTCTTTATGCTTGACTATGCTTCTTCATCTTGGTTTGTCTCTCGTAGATCTGAGGAATAAGTTGCATTGGCCAGTTTGGGGTCTTTATTAACCAGTAAAGCATCTTTGTTTTCGCTCACAATGATGTAATCTAAAATTAAGACCCAAGTGTAATCTTTTGTGCAATTATAAAGTTAGTAGGTTAGTCTTCAAGAAATAAATATATATTAAAGCATAGAAATAAATATACAGAAAATTCAAGACGTGGATACTCCCTTTTGATAGTCTCTTACAACAGTACACCTTGTTGATGTTCCTTGTTGTATATTCACTAAGAGAGTTGTTCCCGAACTTCTGTTATATTTGTGAAATTTGAGTTCCTCATGAGTTGGACCAGGAACTTATGCGTCGGCGTCAAAGCCTTCTCATGGATAAGTTGTTTTTCGTTCCTGTATTCTTAGGTACTTCAGTCGTTCCTTCAAATCTTGGTCTCTGTTTCCTTGATACGTGGAACATATTTTTACGCTTCAATTTCATTTACTTTAAGAATAGACCTTCAAAACCTTATCGTTAATTTGCACAACTAACCAAATACAAAGTGAAGTTAATAATATAAGAAATAAAAGAAACAAAGTAAATCACACAAAGTAAATAAGGATTTTGATTAAACTCCCTTCTTCATATTACTCATAACTCAGTCTCCTTAACGTAGTCTTTGAAACTTCAATTTAATCCATATGAGTTTGTTCGTTGTCTTCATCCATCTTGATTACAAGGAACTGATTTGTTGTGGAGGAATTGAATTTGACTTTTTACTGTTTTCTTATCCAGTTCCTACTGCGCCTGTTCCTAATATTTCAACGGACCTTAAGGGATATACCATCTTTCCTTTCTTCTTTGTGTGATTCGTTAGCTGTTCATTTCTTCGTTATAGATCTCTTGCATAATGATATAAACCTGTAATACAACTTCTCTTCTAGAACCTCTTTTAAAGGCTTTTCGTGAGAACGCACTTATATGTCTTCAAATATGTGCATGAATGCCATTTTTATCATGAGCTTTATATTGTCTTTTCTCACATATGGCCTGCAAAATAGATCAGTTCTTGGTCTTGGGTACCCAAATTTGCTTGAGTCCCTTCTTGTTAGTAGGAGTAGTCATATGTGCCCCTTTTTTTTTTTCAAATATGTTCTACTATACTACTAATACTAACAAGATTAATTATGCATTCATATGGTACTGAATAAGTAAATAGTTCATAATGCATAACCTTCTTGACTTTAGGCATACTATTTGAGAATATTAAAATAACAGTGCCTAAATAATTCAGTTCCCATAAGTAGGAACAATCAGTTCCTCCAGATTTGTTCCTTGTACTGTTTCTAGTGAGATGAAGATTGATAATTTTTTTTTTTTGAAATGATTTGAAAACCTACTCTTCCATTGAAGACACATAAAAATCGTATTTAAAACAGTTAAAGTCGAATTTCAAATTCTAAAAATAGATAAGGTCATCTTTACTAGAAACAGTTGTAGGAACATGTCTGAGTTCCATCAAAGTCAATTGAAAACTTAAAGTCGGAAATTTCCATATAAGCTACCTACATGTGTTCAACACTTCACCAATAAGAAACTTATTTTGATTCGTAAAACCTGTTTTGAAATTGATATGACTTGTTCCATAAACGATATATAGGTTGTTCCTAGTAAATTCAGATTTTGAAAATTTTATTTTGAAAATCTGATTTTTCCTTTTTATTTGCATTATGAAGAAGTTCAATAATTTTTAAACACAGATTTCAAAACTCTTTTGGAACCAAAAATTGTTTTACCGAAAACAACACAAGGAACAACGAATCTCAGTTCCATCTCAATAATTTTGGTGTTCATGGTCACGTGGTTCAATTCAAGTTACATGACCTTTTCGAAAATTTGCAAAAATAATTTTTGATATCTCAAATCAATATTGCTTTTAACAAGTCTTGTTGCACACATGTTCCTGGTAAAATATTTATGAAACAAATTCTTTGCAATTTTTAAAATCTATTTAAAAATAAAACTTTTCAGATTCAAGATAATAAAATTATATTTCAAACTTTTTGGAAAAATAGAAATATTTTTAATATCGACAAGACTAGTAGAAAATTTTAATTTTGCTGGAATTGTGCAACAAACAAGACCACTTTGTTCCTCTTCAAAACCGCAAGAACTATTTTAAATTTAAAGCAAAGCCCTATTGAAAACTTGTAAATGAACATGGTTAATTCAAGGTTGCTCACAATCAATCGTTGATTTCTATTTCTGCGTTACGGAATGAACACACATATGGCCAATAATATATAACGTATGATGTTCATAATATTTAACAATTAAGAGCGAACATAAATAATATCATAAAGATTGAAAATTTACCTCTAATTATTTTTCTTCAATCTTTGTGTTAATCATCATCATCAAATACGTGCTATCCTCCTTTTCGTCCATCAGGAACAGCAGAATTGTGGGAACTGTTTCTTTCATAACATTGTTCATCTTTTCCCGGATCACTCATCAGAATTACCTGTAAAATATAGAGCACCAGCTCTGATACCAATTGTTAGTTTAGATGAACAACACAAGAGGGGGGGGTGAATTAGTGTTTGTAGATGTTGGATATACTTTTTCGCGGAATTAAAAACATTAAGAGATTGCAAGAGAGATTTTAGCGTGGAAACCTCTCTACCCTAATAGAGAGGAAAAACTACGGCCCCGTAGGGACTTAAACCCTTTTACTAATTAGGAAAATCACAGTTCCCTGAACTCAACTCCCTTATGAACAGTCCCTCAACCGTTCCTTCTCAATGATCTCTCTAGAGATCTTCTCTCTCAACTCTTCAGCTCGACTCAAGCTGATTCTCTCAATTACAAGGTTCACTCAAACCCCTTCCCAACTCTCAAGTATAAAAGATAGAATAACAAATAGAATCTGAAATTATGCTGGAGCAGGAACTACGTATGTGGAACAGGAACTGACGGTACTGACGTGGGTTATAATGTAGATTTAACTTAAGCACGTAACACCACTAAGTCAGACCATTTTCCTAGACTTATGAATGCAGTATATATAGTGATGCATGTTACCTATTAACCCTAGAAGATATATTTTATGTTTATCTTTTATTTAGGCCGGAATCCTAGACCTAATAGAACTCTATCATGATAGACTTTTATCCTAAGACTCTAACAAACATATGATCGAATAATAACTCTTTATGCAGTAGATATATTAATGAAAACTCTATCTAAACGACACTCCTTTCCTATCATGACTCTTAAATAAGATAAACATTATTTAACCATTAACTAATGCAATCCTAATTACTATCAAACACATAATCCTAACTATACTAAAACTCCTTAGTACATGACTTAGTATTATTATGTTTAGACTTCTATTAGGACACAAACTCTAAGGTAACGTGATCTAAATACTATACTCATGCAATCCTATATACTACATGCAGACTAGGACCAGTACCCTCGTCATTGACACTGTTCCACGTACGTTGTTCCACCAGCTCCGAACTTTCAGTTTCTAAAACAAATCTATTAAGCACACTAATGCTACTAGATTTTCTTCTCTTCTCTTTCTCTGTACTTGTACTCTTAATTCTCCTCGAGTCCAAGTTCCTCTTCTCTTGGATTCTCTAACTCTTGAATCCTCGTTCTTCCTGTAAGTCTTTGGGTCTTCTTCAAAGTCTTACCTACACACGTCATTTGCATGCATAATAAACCACGTTAGATATTGAGTCAAGTATGATAAATATGCATAAATCATATATTATAATATTTGCTTAACTAAAATACACATAGGATAATATGGAATATAATATACTAGTTGATAAATACTATTCCTATCCTAATATGAACTTAATATTTACGGCAAGTATTATGTGACTCAAACACCTAAAATACATTGAATCTAGACAGTCCTATATTATGCATAATACTAATTATAAAAGCTTAAACTCTAAACATTTAATCTTTCCTAACATGCTTATGCAAACTAAAACTCTTAGACTCCTACATCGTCTACAATGCACCATAATATATGATAAATGAGACCAGCTATGATATGCATTCCTAGAAGACTCCTAATGCATATATAACTATATGAAGAGTCCTAATCACACACAACTATATGTACGTATGATAGGATATTATAAGAGACCTAAACTAATGCAAAGTCCTAAGTCTAATAAACAACTTATCCCAATATGGACTCTTAGTTACACATGCATATAACGAACATATTAGGATGCAAATATGAAAGAACTATATGCACTCCTAAACTCTATTGATGCACGCATGCGTATCTCGTACAGGTGACTGGGAACAGGAACAGTCAGACAACTAGGAACTCTGTTAAACTGTTTCTGATCTCTTTCTTGTTGTTTCTGCTGGACCATATAAAGTATCATTTCGTTCCTCCTTTGTCACTTTACTTACCACATGAAGTTTACCAATGTAAATGCTAATTTACATATAAACAACATGTATAACGTAGCCATCTCCGCTCTCGTCAACAATAGCTTATCATTGCTCATGTCCCTTGTCTCTTGGTTTAATCATAGCTTGTTCTTCCTATGCACATCTTAGCACACATGTTAATTAGATAATCATCATTTGTTTATAATCATCAAAACCTCACTACTCAACAATTTCTTTCAACAGGGACGACGTTTGGAAGATGTTAGATCAAAAGAATTAGTTTTTAAATTAGGAAAAGATGTCGGATCAACGAGGAACAGGGACGATAATTGAAATTAGGAAAAGTAGTCCGTATGCGTATTAGTTTTAGGATTTAACTAGGACCGTCGATCTCGTAAGGGTTACTATATGGGCCGCACATTTTTTTGGATCACGTGAACATTGCTGGTCCATGTCATCTTTAAATGTTGTAGTACCTAAAATACCTTGGTCTACAGTCAATAATAATAGCGTAGACTTGGTCCATGCAAGTGGGATTGACCGTGAAGGATCGGAATTTACAAGTTGAAAGATCTCAATTGTTATCGTTTAACCTTTTATAACAGTTTATACTTTTCAGTTGTACACTTGTAAATAGATCATCAAGTAATTGAGTTGTAATAGTTTGAGTTTTATAAGTCTTAACACTTGACAACACATCAATTTATGTGTAAGCTTTCCGCATTTTTTTTATAATAGTGTATTTTTTTTATATATCTATAGTTAGTAAATTGAGGGTGATACAGTCTCCTTGAATGCCAACACAATTGATGATAGTGTGCAGTCGTGCAGGGTATGTCTCTTCTTCTTTTTCTTCCTTAAGCTTCTTCTTGAGGGTTGGAGAGGTGCCATAAAGGGAGAACCGAGTAATTTACGTCCTTTAGCCTTAATAACACGTGAAAGTGCATAAAATCACCAAATGCAAGGCAAACGACGTAAAATGCAAAGGAAAACAATAATTGTAACTAAATCTAGAATAAACAACATAATTAGATGCAATCTACGACCTAAAATAAACTATAATGAGAGTAAAAACATGTGCTATGAATTATAGCCTATGAAAAATCATGCCATGATTTGAAAAGGAGATATTGTATTCCTTTGAGGTTTTGTTAGCCCGATGAAGAAATTAAATGAGGTTTGCAAAAAAAAAACAATACCGAGAAAGAAAAATGAAGATTGAGTATCAAAATTTAATTTAATCATCCTTATTGTAAGTTCATCTAGAGATATACATTAATAAGTAATACTTCCTCCGTTCATAAATACTCGCAACATTTGTCACTTTCACGCATGCCAATGCACAATTTAAATCGTCAATATCTTAAATTCTCTTTAAGCAAAAATTATAAAAATTTGATATTTTGAAAATACGTATTTTGAGATGAATTAGATCCCGTGCACGCACGGATTTTGATATTTTTTTTCACAAAATATTTAACTGAATATCTCCCAAACTATTGCATAGTTATATTATTTTAGCATACTCGTTTAAATATATTCATCTAATATGCATATTTAAAATGTTACGGAGTAATATGGTAATTTGACCAAAATATTCAGTGATATATATTTTCCATTATTAATATAGAGATTTGACTAAAATATTGCCGACTTAGAATAATTACTATTGCGTCGTATCTATTATTTCCCTAATTTATAAACTAAATTTTGTTTTCATACATAAATCATTTATAAGAAAAGGTAAAGAATAAAAATAAAATAAAACAGATACACTTTTTAGGGAAAGTGGTTTTTGGCGGGAAAAAATCGCACCAGGAATTGACACGTGTCATTCTTGGGGTCTCTTTTAGTATATAGTAATAGATAAATCACCAACAATAGTCAAAGTGGATTATATGAATAGTATAAAAATATCAAACGTTGCTAGTATTTATGAACAGAGGAATTATAAAGTCATGATATTGATTCAAAATATTGGCAAGCTAAATTTACTTCTTACGTTGTCATGATTGAAAAAACAAGAATTATTTATTGGACAGTGGTCTCATGATCATCCAATGCTATAGTCTTATTTGTTCCAGGTCAAGTTAGAAAAGTTTTAAAACAATGATATTGAAAGATATCTCTTCTCAAAATTGTTTTTACAATTCAATTTTGTAACAAGTTTTATAGACGTTCATATGAAACTTGCTAAATATACTATGGGAGTACTCCGTATAAGCTAATGGTTGTGTAATTTTTGAGAAAAAGGGGCTAAGCGTATGTTTTTTTTTTTTGGTGCGAATGAGCCACAAGGGCAATATAAATTACAAATAGGGGAGGGGGATTCGAACCTGAGACCTATTATACACAGACCCTCAATCTCAAGACATCATTCGTAGGGGCTAAGCGTATGTGAGTTGATAATTGATTGGTGCAAACTGCAAAGAGAGGTAAAAATTGGGCCCAAATAAACAAGAAACAAGAAACTCAGAATTGGTGTTGTGGGTTAAAGCCTAAAGATGCAGTGAGGCTTCTTCTTCGTTCTTCCTCTCTCGTCCTTCTCCAACCCCTGAAGAACCCTTTCCCTCCTTTTTCAATAATACGGAGTAAATCTTATGCAATAATCTTTCTTTTTCCATTTTAACCTCAATACAAACGATGGAGGATGACGATGAGTTCGGAGATCTCTACACAGACGTCCTCACTTCCTTTCCTTCATCATCGTCATCACTATCCCCGGCGGTTGCAGTTGCGGCTGCGACTGCGGCGACTTCTTCCTCACAACCACCACCTCCCGCCGTTCTACCTACCTATCGCCCAATTGATCTCAATCTTCAATCAGAAGATACAGATGATATCCCCAATTCAAAATTTTCGACGCCGAGCTTCCAAAGGGAAAAGCTTGATGCTGTTAAAAACAAAGATTCTATCTTGTCGAATTCGGTGAAGCGTATTGAAAACTCCGATGAGGAAACGGGTGAAGGGGATTTCAAAATTTGGGCATCCGCCGCCGGAACTAGGGTTTTGCATAACACCGATTTGAATTTACCGGTGAAGGAACAACATAAAGAAGAAGCAGAAGACGCGTTTGGGAATGAAGAAGAAGAAGAAGAATTACCCGTGATACCGGGGTTGAATAATAACACTCTTGCTTCTGCTCCCAAAACAGAAGAATTATCTGTAGCTGCTGCCGGTGATGAGTGGGATAGTGACAGTGATAGCGAGGATGATTTGCAAATTGTATTGAATGAAACCCACCACCATGCTCCTATTGGTATGGATGCAAATGGGATGATTGACGATGAGGATGAAGACGGTGAACCACTTGTCATTGTGGCAGATGACGATGCTGCTGGAGCTCTTCAGCCTTTGGAGGACCAAGATTGGGGAGACGAGGCTGCTCAATCTGCTGATGCCAAAGATACCACTGATTCTGCCAAACCAAATACAGGACTCCAAACTGCCCCGAAAATTGGTTATAGCAATTTTGGGTATCACCCTTTTCATTCTCAGTTTAAGGTCAGTCTACATGGGGCTTTTGTCACAATCACATTCTATTGTAATTCTATTCATTGTATAGTGTTATGCCTTTATGAGATCGAGATCGAGATTGAGATTATTACTTCTTGTATCTATGTTCACTGATATAAAATTACCACCAATTTCCTTTGACGAGTGTGAAGTTGACGACTCTTTCCAACGTCTTTGTATTACTATATGCTACTCCTCAAACAACAATTCCGTGCTTGATGTTTTTCCTTTATGTATAAAGTGCTGAGGTTTTAGGCTCTGTTCAACCAATAAGATCCTTGTTGTTGATCATGACGGCCTTGTAAATAATCTTTTCCAGGACATTGCCAATGACCGATTTTCCAAGAGTTCTACTTACCTGTGTTTGGTCTGCCTTGCTGCATAGTTCAATTTTCCGTCTCAGTTTTCGATTATGCCATGAAATGCAATCTGACTCCAGTACTGACTGGATGAACTCTTGTTCACCTATCACTTATGAAACTTTATATCCTTTTGTCCTTTCTATTGCTGGTCAGAAGATTATCACAAAAATTAATTGGATATAGAGCTATCTTCTGTTCACCTTATTTCAGCCTTTCTAGGAACTTATTATTTGTTCTTGTCAGAATAGATTAGACTAGACATCTCTTCAACTCTGTATTAGTAAAATTTATGAAAATTAGATATTTGGAAAATTCATATTGAGACAAATCTACACGAATGCATGTGTTTTTTTTCCTTATGAAATAACATAAAAATACAATCAAAGTTCAATCAGAACGAATGGCTTATTTAAGGTGAAGAGAACAATCTTAAGCAAGTCCTTGAAATTTGTGGTTGATCCAGAAAAGTTGCCAATATTTAAACTCAAGGGAAAGATTCTGGTAAATACTGTTCCTAAAAGATTCTTTAAGAAGCACATGGTGCATGTTGAGAAAAATATTTCCGTTCTGTTTTTCTGAAATCCCTTTTGACAATGAATCCTGTAGTATTGTGGACAAGGAAATAAGGCTACTGTGGCAGTTGTATGTTTTGAGGGGAAAAATACACTTGATACTTTGAAAAGCCACTGTTTTTAAAAGTACATGTGACCATGATATGCGATTGGGGGGTAATGCTGACAACTCTCCTGCTCATAAAACCTTGGTGCTAATTTGTTCGGAACCTGAGAGCAAGTCAAGAACTGACCTTTAAGGAAAATTTGGTTCCAAGTCATAGTTTTCCTAAAGATAGTATTAGCAAGCTCCCTCGGTTCTGTTCAGACTTCGTGTTCATATTAAGATTTATGTCTCTGGACTTGACTGGGTATTGAATTTTGTCATCTGATAAGTGCTTGTGTATTTGTCTGATCCTTTTATAAGTCGCGTCTCTCTGCATGATCTACTTTATGTATTTTGATTTTAAAGCAAGGTTTTTTCATTCTTAGCTGTGTGTTTGCTTGCTGATCGTCCTATGTTCTCTAGTTTATATTTGCGTCATTCATATATCTTACGCCTATGTATTCTCTATTTGTGTTTTCAAAATTCGTTGTAACTTATCTCTCCTTTTTTTTTCCAAAGAAGGGGACATAGGTGATATGATAATTGTCGTCTGCTGCTAGTCACTCTCATTTGTGTTGGCATGTCTTCATGTGTACAACTAAATATGCCATCCTGTTGTTTTGCAGTATATAAGACCTGGTGCAGCACCTCTGCCTGCAGGACCTCCTGTTGGTTCTGGTGGAGCACCTGGTCAAGTTCGTCCCCCAGTCAACATAAGCACCATGGCTGGTCGTGGAAGGGGTGATTGGAGGCCATCTGGTCTGAAAGGTCCTCCGATGCAGAAAGGTTTTCATCCTGGCTTTTGGGGCAGCAATGTGCCTGGACGTGGTTTGGAATTCACTCTTCCTTCCCACAAGTAAGTATATGCATCTGTCTTGGTTCTTTTTTGTGTCACTGGATGATATTTTGTTGGGTTACTTTTTGTAATCCATTTTTCTTTATCTGTTGTTTTCTTTAGCAGCCTATTGTTGAGAATTTTTGGCTGTTCTCAACAGTATGAATGCATGGTCCTTCTTCCTTTGCTAGGCTTGTATGTTACTTCGTATGTATTCTTACCTTATTTAGGAAGAAAGACCAGGTTTACTTTGTCAGGAGACCATTTGCATCTTTGTGGCGCTGAATGGTTTCCATTATACTACCTCCATTTCACAATACATGCAACACTTTTTTCACGTACTCCAACACGCTTCTTTGGACATTAATATCTCTAATTGCGTATACGTAAAACAATAAAAAGTCGATATTTGGAAACCTCGCATTGATACAAATTTAACAAGATGTCACTTGACTATGTTTTTTCTTACATAATGGTAAACCAAAGATTGTCGAAGTTGGTTGATAAATAGTGCCGAAATGAGAAATGTTTCATGTATTGTGAAACGGAGGTATTATATCTTTTTTCTTATTCAGTGGTGAATTCATGTGTGTTCTGGTAATTTGTGAATAGACATACTGAAAACTCTTTAGTATTCATCGTGTCTCGCTTAAATCAATTTTTTTTCATTTTGTTTATATTTGTTATGAACCCTCTCTATACTGTCATTGATGCATAACTTTCTGATTCTTGGCTCCACATTTTCTTTGTTGCAGAGGAAACTTCATTGTAGATTATTTTTAGGGTACTGTAAGAAATCTTCAGGAAACGACATTTATAATTACTGTCCCTAACCTAGGCTTACAAATACGGATATTTTCTGTCCACCAATCTCTTATTTTACCACATTGCGAACTCTACTTCTATTCATTACTCCTCCGCCCCTAAATGCCCCATTGCTATATTTTGGGTCAAACTTGAATGAATTCTCATTAATCTATAAGAAATAATATAGTCATGTGGGGGTCTTGTTAGATTCGATTCAATTCATATTTTTAGAATATCAACTTTTTAGTTTTTTACGCATGTAGAATTGTAGGTATTTACGTTTTAAGCTGCATCTTGGAGATAGTGAAAAGTCAAATAGAGCTATCAGAAAAGGATGGAGGGTGTATTAGTGTTTTACTCCCTCCGTCCCGAATTACTCGCCCTACTTTGACTGGTACAATGTTTTAGACTTTTAGGCAATATAATAGACTTCATATTTAATTAGGAAGTAATACTCCCTCCGTCCCGAATTACTCGCCCTGCTTTGACTGTACAAGTTTTTAGGTAATATAATCGACTTTATATTTAATTAGGTGGTAGTTGACAGTGGGGAATTTTTTTAATATAATTAGTGGGAAATGTGTCAAACCTTTTTAGAAAGTAGTAATACAAGTGGATCCTTTAAGTGAGAGAAATTTATATAAAATTAATAAATTCATCCCATTTATAGAAACGGGGCAAGTAAATTGGGACAGCTTTATAAGGAAAGCGGGCAAGTAATTCGGGACGGAGGGAGTAGTTAACTTTTATCTTTCAGCAACTAGACATTTTTGTTTTACTTCAAAAACTTTTCTTCTGGAGGAGAAGTAAAATCGGGGGCGGGATGTAGGATTTCTTTTTGCTTGTGTTAAGCTAAGCAATCAGTGTTCCATTTTTAGCTTAAGCACAATCATTCTAATGTCACGCCCCCCAGGTCCTTCACCACAAGTCCACAACAAATCCACCGTGTCCACCACCACCATCACTTTTATCACTCCCATCACCATCACCGTGAAAAATAAACCAACAAAACGATGAGACTCATGGGAGGAATGAAGGAAAGAAGGAAAGAAGGTGTGTTTCCGTTTCACCAGATTACTAAAAGAAAACACAACTAAATGTACATAAATAGATCTTGAGCTAGATAAAAAAAAATAGATCCAAACTTTATAATAAAATATATTTTTTAAAAAGAACTAAACTTTAATCTAAGGTACAAATAAAGAAAACTTAGATCTAAATTTGTTCACTGAATTCTTAAACGTGACTTTAAAGATGGAGTCAAATTTTTAATTGCTTCGCTGGCGTCGGCAGAGTTTCTATTGTCGAAATATTTAAGAAAAAGGTGGCAAAGACCTAGAAGAAAGGTGGTGCTTGACCTTGCGGCGGTGGGGCCATTTTATTGGTGTTGGAGGATTATGAGGGGAAAAAAATCGGGAGAAGGCTGTGTCACATTTGTTGGTGGAGACTGGAGAGAGGTGTGAGATGTTGGGGATAGAGATATGGAAAAGGAAGAACTGGTTTTGTTGACAAGGGTGTGGTGGTGGTTTTCTCAGAGAGAGGAGTACATGTTATTTTATTTTGTATTGCCGCTTCTGTATTTCCTTGTCTGATTTGGAAATAAATTTTGGAAAATGTGACTTTATATACAGAGTCCTTCATATGAGATCAGCCAGATGCGTAATTTAGATTGGGAAGCGAACAGAAAGGAAGAACAAATTAAGAAAGTAGATACTAAATTTGATGTCCAGATCATTATTTCTTTTCTGGTCTATTGGTGGGCCCGATAAATATATCCTCAGAGATTTAAACTTTTACTGCATGTCTTGAACATTCCGAAAAAATTGAACATATTCCTTTCTGCTACATTACATCTCTTCAGCCTTCAGAGTCTCTACTGGAGCTGAATGAAGCTTCCTTTATGTGGTATTCAATTAGCCCCGCTGTTTTCTTTTATAATCTATATTTGATTGCTTGGCTGAAGAGTTCAGTATCACACTAAGGGCACGCTTGGATTGAGTGTAATGGATTATGGGGGTAATAAAAGTCAAACCACCATAATAAAAGGACAATGAAGGTGAATTGAGGTGGTTGCAAAGAGGGTGGTGTGGTGGTATTGTGATGAGAAGTTGTGGTAGTGGTGGTGTTGTGAGGAGAAGGGGAGAAGTAATTACCCCCCAAATGAGGGTAATAATCACCCTAGTGGATGGTGGGTAACTATTCCCCCCATGATGAGGGTATTTGTTCCCCCTTCCCTTTTATTTTCTTCTTGCCAACACTAGCTTGTTCCCTTTGCTACCACTTCATCCCCTCATCATCACCTTCAATTACCTTAGTTTGACTTTTATTACCCCTTTAATACATTACCCTCAATCCAAGCATGCCCTAAAGCAAATTGTGCTTCATATATACGAGTGCTTGTTTCTGTATGATCCACTGTGCAAAGTAGTTTCATTTTCCTTACCTGTGCTTTGGCTCAACCTCTAAGCCCTTCGGAGGAATTTTTTTGTAGTTTAACTTCATGGTAGTCACGGGCTCAGGGTACTGTATTGTTTGGCTGTGAGATCCTAATTGTGGATAGAACTGTATGACAATCCCCAATTGAAAGTAGTGACTTAGCCATCAAGAAGGTGGCTGAAACTTCAGTATGTTCTTTCTTTTCGCTGTTCAATCCATTTTGGAGGCAGGGGGGAAATAATAAAGATAAAATTTCCTTGTTCAGGCAGTGCTATATGTTCACGCTCTCTTGTTGTCTGTTAAAAAAGGTTTCTTGCTTTGAGCTGGAGTTGATGACGCTCATTGCTGTAACCTTTTTGTTTCTTCCTCCCTCTGTCTACTGAATTTTCCTCACACTTAAATCTCGACAGCTGTGCTGTATTTTTATTCGCACTTCTACAACTCTCTCTCTCTCTCCGTCAGTCCATCCACGTTTAATGTTGTGTTCTCTTTTGTTCTTAATCTCTTGTCAATCCCAAGTGTCAAATAAACTAGGGAGTAGGACAGAGGGAGTATAAGTACGGTATGATTATGCTATCATTGCTTTGGTTCTGCAATTCTGTGTATTGACTTGTAAATGCAAGCTACCCCTAGGTATACCTGCTGAAATTACCAAGGGAATCGAGTAGATAGTAAGTTTAGAGACTGAAGCTCTGTTCAATTGTTCCTTGTCACAACTCCATGTTTTTTTTGGAAATTTTGAACTTGTAACGGTAGAAGGGTCAGGTGATTTAATGTTTAGTGTTTTACTGCTAATAATCTGCGATGCCTCGGAATTTCTGGCTTGTGGAATTTGTGATAGACAACAGCTAATATACCTGCACTCTTATGGTAAAATTAATGGTTTCTGCTTATGACTTGCTCATGGCCAAGAACCAGCCTTTTTAATAACAGCTGCAGCAAAAAGGCAACGAGGAAGAAGTTAGAGCATGCCTTACCGCTAATATGCTATAATTTTGCGATGCTTTTGTTAGTTGGAATCAGACTCTTTGACAGCACCATCGTTTGCATTGATAGTTTAGATACAACCATGGCTTATGAGTTATGAGTGATACTTTACCTTGAAGGAATGGTTACTTGTAATTCTTTTTGTCTTCTAAGCTTAGTGCCTTCTGGAGGTCGATGGCTTGTTTTTCCTTCTTAGACCTTGTTTTGCAAATGGATCACACCCTCTTTCTGGCTTTATGTCACAAATACTTGCTACTCCGTATGTTTTTCTTCTTTTTATCAACCCTTTGAGAAAGTGCATGCTGACTGCTGAGTATCGACTTCTGTTATTGATTTTGGCTTGATATCGTCCTTAAAACTGATGATATGGCGATGTTCATAGAAATCTTAACTGATAATATTAATCAACAAAAACTGTATGACTTTTGATCTAATTCTTTTTTGTACCGTTTGCTAACGTTTTGATGTTTCTACAGGACTATCTTTGATGTTGACATTGATGGCTTTGAGGAAAAACCTTGGAAGTATCCTGGTGTAGATATATCAGATTTTTTCAATTTTGGCTTGAATGAAGAGAGTTGGAAAGAATATTGCAAGCAGCTGGTGGGTGAATCTTGTTCTTGGCTCTTACTCTTTCTTTTTTTCTTCTTAATTTTTTTGTTTTTTTCGGACGATTCTTCTAAAACTTGTATAGCAAATTCAACCCAAAAGTTCAGCTGTAATTAAGAAGCATGAGATAAATATAGTTTTTGATCCAATATCATATAGGCTAAGACTGTAGTGGTTAAAAGGAGGGTTTGTTGTTAAATTGGTTGTTGTGTCTCCAGGAACAACTGCGCTTGGAGTCTACTATGCAAAGCAAAATTCGTGTATACGAGAGTGTTCGTACAGAACAGGTAACCTTTGCTTAAACTTGGAATGTATTTGCTGTTTATGATGTAAATAGGGCGCTTATGTATTCTTTGTTGTTTAAATCAGGAGTATGATCCTGATATGCCCCCAGAACTCGCAGCAGCAGCTGGTATTCACGACTCAGCTGAAAATGTGGATACTGTAAAAGTTGATGGTGTACTAGGTGACCTAGCTAAAGGATCTGCTCGTGTGCGGCCGCCATTGGTATGTTCTGCTATTTTCCCGTTTCAGTTTCCATGGGCTACATAGATGTGCTTAGTAGTTATCCCCTTTCTCCTCTCAGCCGACTGGCAGAGCCATACAGGTGGAAACTGGCTGCGGAGAGCGCATGCCCTCTGTTGATACCCGGCCACCACGTGTTCGTGACTCAGATGCAGTTATTGAGGTAAATATCCCTATCGTGGGTTCCTTTTACCTGTATCTTCATTTTTGAACGTTTTACTTGTATTCAGCACTGCATGGTCAGTGTTGATGAAATTGGGCTTGGCCAAACAGATTGTCTTGCAGGATTCTGTTGATAATGAATCCGCTGGTAATGATGCCGGAGAGCATCCAGATAATGATTCTGAAAGAGAGGAGGACCAGGTAGATGTAGTTGATGAGGATGGTGCTCAGTGCGGGGATGAATACTTTGACAATTATGCACGGGACTATGATGTTGATAAGGAGGATGGTTCTCGAAAAAAGTCTCCTATCAAGAACTCTCATGCTGCTGATATAGAAGAGGAAGTGGACGGGTCTTCACCTCAAAGAACTCCAAGTGACCACCGCCCTGGTTCAAGAGGCCATGCTTCTTCTGAAAATGTTGGCTCCCCATACGAAGAGAGGTATCTATCAGATGTTATTACATTAGTAGTATTCCGTAATCATGCATTTTCTCTTCTTTTCCATCTGTCGTCATGGCTGTTTCTGTTACAATAGATGGTCAACCACTTGTGTCTATCAGCAATTTTCACGTCCTAATTACTGAGGTTTATACAAAACCATACCGGGCCTTACATTGCTGTATCATTTCCCCGTCGCCTGTCAGTATGCTTTGCTATCTTGTGGTAAAGAGAGAGGGGCGGGGGAGGGCTCCTTTGTATATATATCATCTCCTATTGTGAATTTAGTGTTGGTTTCCCCTTGCTTTGATTAGGCATTTCAGTTGGAAAGACATGTGATCTAGTCTTTTTCCAAGGACCTTAAATGGCCCCATAAGGGCGGAAGTCTTCATATCATACCAGAAGTCTTCATTTCACCGAAAGTACCATGTTGGATCCTCGACACACCAACATTGGTAGGACAATTCGACACTTTGTTTTTGGCCAAAATCATGAACAATTTTCACAAAATAACCGAGCTCTTGGAAAGATATATGTGTCCCGTGACAGATGCAGGATTCAGGGCGCCCTTTCATTACACTATTTCGAAAGCTCGTAATTGTCCCCTCAATTTTAGTTAGTATTATTTAATAAACCTGTAACTTGTTATAACCTAAAGTCGGATCCTAATATATTAAACCGCAAGACAATTAAGTGATTACCTTTAGTAAAATATAATAAAATGCACTACTTTTATCCAAATTACAATTGGCGATTACATATAAGTACTCCATCCGTTCCATAACGTTCTTCTCATTTGGAACTGGGGAGGGAATTAAGAAAATATGAATCTTACAATGATTGCAAAAAGAGAAATTATTAAAAAACAAAAGATTGTACTTTTGCATTAATTGAAGGAGGGCTATTCTTGCGTGGACCTGGGATTAGTGTGGACCCAAAACAACAATATCCTTTCAGAATCATTTTACATACATAGTGACCTTTATTGTTCACATAGTGACTAAAATAAATTAAACACTCATTATCTTAGATATAGTAACCATTTTTTGAATCAAAGTAACCTTGTTCTTTTTTAAGAAGCCTTGACTTGAAATCACATTATTCAAACACTTGCACTAACGATACCAATTTGATAATTTTTCATAATAGCCCTAAAAACATGCCAAAATAAATTAGAAACAAGTTGTTCACTTTCTTTGCGGACATGGCCTACAATAAATTTAGTATGAACAAAGTCCATTTAAGAACTTCTAATTGGGGGGATAGAGAAAGTATAAAAATAATTGTACTTTGGCATTAATTGAAGGTGCCAGAAAGTATTAAAAAAAAGAATACAAGTAAACAAAAATGAATAACAAAATGCAATTGGGGTAGGTTAGGGCCTTAGGGGGGAATTAATGTGGGATAAAGTTAGAATTAGAATTTTAGGACGAGGATAGTTTTGGGAGATTTATTTGCTATGAATGGAATAGATTCCAAATGGAAAGAACAAAACGAAACACCAATTCGGGATACGGGAAGAACTTTCTGGAACGGAGGGAGTACTTAGTATATACATATTACGTAGTATATATTTGTAAAAAAAAAAAAAGGAAAATTTGTTAAAAATAGTGGACATTTTGTCACACACGACCTTTTAGAAAGCAGGTGGCAGAAAAGAACCTTTTATAGCATTTTGGTTGTGAGGAAAGACCTTTTGCCGTATTCCTACCAGTGACCCCAATTCTCTGTCGCTGACTTGCTAAACGCCCCAAATTCTCGATATTTTCCAGCGTTTCCTTCCTTTTCTTCCCTTCCTCTCCCATTTCCTTTCTATTTCCTCGACTCTGGCCCTATTCTGTGCAACTCTGCCACGTATCCCAGTTAACCCGCACCATTTGACCGCACTGGCCATAAGCCTTTCACGACCACCGCAAAGCTCATTCGCCACAAAGCTAAGATAGAAAACGTGTCAACTGCTGTTTTTTGTAGTGATTTGCGCTCCAAGTAAGCATTAACCTCCGACCAGAATGTATAATGTATAAAGTGTCTGCACTACTTATTCAAAACCCTACAAGTGCTTACAGCAGAGTGTTTATTGAACAAAAAAAAGAGCTTCAGGTTCAGAATCTTACAACCCACTTCTCTAAGGCCGGCTCTTACATCTTCTTTTCAATAAAACCATCATGAAATGTAAGACATCTTCCTTTTCAATATACCTAGCTCCAGTAAATGATAACACAATCAAGTTACATTACGATTATACTCAAAGACACATACGAGAATCGTCGACACAATAATCTTACTCATTGTTGATAATTTTGGGAGCAGCAACTTTTTCTTGACATTCACTCTTGATCTCTTTATTTTCTTACCCATGCCATCATCTACACCATAGTCACATGAAGTGTCTCAATAAACAGGGGAGGTTTATATAGTTTAACCGGTGGTCGGAGCTGAGGACATAGAAGCGGAATGAGAGAGGATATGAAAAAAAGGAGGTGGGAACACCGGAAAAGTTGAGAATTTGGGGTTTTAACGATGTACCGTGCTTTGCAAGTCAATGTTGGAGAATTGGGTTCAATGGTGGAAATCCTGCAAAAGGTCCTCCCTCACAACAACGAAAATGCTATAAGAGGTCCTTTGTGACAAAAGGTGTACTATAAGAAGGTCTTTGCTGAGAAACAAAAAGAGTTTACAGTCAAACATATTCACTTAGTTTTGTTTTTGCTGCACAAATATACTTCTTTTCAAAACATCGGTTTCGATTTTTGAGTTATGTAAATAAAAACTACGTGAGTAAGGGGTTTTTAAAAAATTTAAATGAAGTACAGAAGGAATAAAAAAGGGGATGCAGTATCTAGTGCGGGTATCGGTACCAAGACATAAATAGCGAATTAGGAAAGAAAAAGGGTGGGGGTGGGGTGTTTGCAGGCATGGGGAATCGAGCAAGGCGTAAACAGAGGAGGAAAAAAGGTGCTGCAGGTATGTGAGTCGAACCCAGGACATGTTATGGTGTAGGGGGGATTTAAGCGAACCGAATTTACCAATGAACTAATAAACATTTTTTGTCCTACTTCGCATGCTGTTTATTATAAACGTTTTTTACTTTCTCGTTTTTTTATTTGGGTATGGGATGCCCAAGCATGGCTCCACCACTGCCTGTGTCGGACATGAGTACTTAAGTCTGAGTAACATAGGTTAACATTTATTATATAGGTCCTTCTTTAACACTCTCATGTTCGATACTTGTCTTAATATATCCATGACTTGTAATGACGTTATGTCTCTTCAACTGATACTAGAAGGCTTGGGGGGGGGGGGGGGGGGGGGGGGAGTTAAATGATTACTCAAATCGTTATTGCCTCCTTGAGCGATAGATATTTTGAACCACTAGACGACATTCGAGGCCTTCTATCTTACTCCTGATGTTGTTTAGAGTCAAAGAGACTCTTCAACAGAACCTTGAAATAATTATGTTTTTAATTCTACTTTGAACTAATCCTTTGTTGGTGTAACTGGTTTTATATATTTCTCTTCAGATGGACCAAGGAAAAGGCACGTGAGAGATCTCCCCATATGTCTTCAGGTGAGAGTGCATTGGATAGAAGATCCCTTGATTATGAAAGGGAAAATTCTATTGGGAGCATGGAAGGTAAGCATAGTCCTGAGTCATCCTCTGCTGCTCCTATAGAAGATGCTCGGGAAGGTAGTTTGGAAAGGAAAGCCGCTGAAGCTGAAGATGTTACAGCTGGTATGGAGTCTGGAAAAAGTAAAGAAGATGCTAATGTGGTTGCTTCTAGTACTTCAAAGGAAAAACATATCCTTCATCACACGGTACAACAAAAGCTAAATTCTCCAGTCGAGCCACCAGCTAATGAAGTTGATGAAGGGGGTGACGTTAAGGCCTCTAGAAGTAGTGACAACAGTAAGGCAACTGGAAGCAGCCGAGATCATCAAAAGTGGCGCGAGGGTGTTGATGAGGAAGTAGTGCAGAATGGGCGTTCCACCCACCTTGGTGACGTCAAGAGGAATCATGGTGAAGGTGGACATGATTTGCGGAGAAAAGACCGCGAGATAGAAAGAAATTACATGTTAGCGAAAGGAAGAGAGGAATTTTATTCTCATCGAGATTGGGATCCTCATGCGACCAACCATTTCCACGCGAAATCAGAAAGTAGTGACCGGAGGAAAGAGAGGGATTACAATGAAGCTGGCTGGCTACGACGAGATGAAGATCCACATGGACGGAGGATAAGGACTGAAGATGCTAGGAAGCAGGAGCGTGTTGATGAAATGGTATCTAGACGTAGGGGTAAGGTCAGGGAAGTGGATAGGAGTGACAAAGATGAGTATCTTCATTCACGAAAAGTTTTAGATAATGGCATTTGGAGAGGTTATCATGACAAAGATGTAGGATTACGTTACAGGGAGAAGGATGATGTTTCAAAGAGTCGACACGAGATCTTGGATGATCATCACAGTAAGAGAAGGAAGGATGATGAGCATGCTAGAAGGGAACATGTTGAGAAAGATGACATCTTGCATTCTCACAGAGACAGCAGCAGTTCTCGCCGAAAGCGAGAAAGGGACGGGATTCTAAGTCTGCGGAAGCGAGAAGATCAGCCAAGGATTAGAGACAACATGGACGATCATCATTTGGTTAGGCTTAAGGATGAAGTTTGGGTTCAGAGGGAGAGGGAGAGGGTTGAGAGAGATAGAGATGAATGGTATCGGGCTAAACAATCTTATGAGGAAAATTTGTCCAGAAGGGAGAGAGAAGATGGAAGAGCTCCTATTAAAAGCAGTAGGAATGTAGACGAAAAGACATGGGTTGGCCATTCTCGTGGAGGAGAGGATTTTAAGGGCCATGATAAAGATGGAAGGCACGGTGAACAACTTAAGAGGAGGGAGCGGATTGAAGAGGAGCCAAGAGGAAGTGAGGATGCTTATGCACGTGGAAATCAATTTGCTAACGAGGGGAAAAGATCAAGACAGGAGAAATCTAGTGCTCGAAACAGCCGTGCTGTTGATGTTTCAGAAAGCCAGAGATTGCATGAGAAAAAACATAAAGAAAATGTTAAAAGAGCTAGAGAATCTGAAGGCCACAGCAGTTCAGGACAATCCAAGAGATATCAAGGAGATAAAGTTTTAGCAAATGAGATGGTACGTTCTATATCAACTTCCTGATTTTTGGTTACTCTTTAACAAGCAGAATCCACCATGTTTAAGTTAAAATTGACAGGAATTAATGTTAGACTCGTTAAAGGGAATAGATTTGGTGTTGTAATTGTGAATAAGAGTTTACTGTAATGTGATGCAAAATGCAAATGAAACTTGATCGTTGACCACACCAGAGAAATTTATTGGGTCATTGCTTGTTGGACAGGTGGAGAGTAACATGCTCTGACCTGTCTCTGTTGAAATTGCTTCTTTATTTATTCTTCTTGCTATTTCATTTTCCTATTTTATAACGCCTAGTGTTGGGTATTGGATTCTGAGAATGGTTGATCCAGACTCTTGGATATCTACTCATGACCTGATACCAGGAAGCAAACCAAGCTGCCGTTATTGATGATAGTGCAATTTGGTTGGGGAGGGGAGGGATTTTATATTTTACAATGCCTAGTATCAGACTATCCGGTATTGGATTCTAAACTCTTGGGTTACTCCTGACCCGATACCTGATATCTGGAAGCAACCCAAGGCAGCCCCTTTTTGAATGGTAGAATGGTCTGAGGATTCGAGTGCTTAAATAAGGTGGTCGAATCAAGTTTCATATGACAGTTGAGTACTCAGTAGATTGATTATACCACTACCAAATACGCTACTCGATGAGGCAGGCGTTAAGTTGCATCTGGCTGCTTTTTTGCTTGAAGTCAATTGTTCATGTGATGAAAGCATTGCTTCAGATTTGTATCTGGCTTCTCACAACTGAGAAGTGTTGTTTGTTATTTGGATATATATATTAACGCCCATGTGAAGTCTACTTTATTTTCAATATATGGTTTGCATTTGGTAGGCTGGTGCGAAGAGCAGGAATGAACGAGTCACGAGTGAGCATGATACCTCATTGCAAAATCTTCCTAGAGAAGGTGGAGAGGATATTTCCTCGGATGAAGAACAGCATGATTCAAAAAGAGGGCGGTCCAAGCTAGAGCGGTGGACAAGTCATAAGGACAGGGATTTTGATGCCTACTCAAAGTCATCATCTTTGAAGATCAAGGAGATGAGCAAGAACAAAAATAGTGTTGGTGTTGGTGTTGGTGTTGGTTCTGCGTCATCTGTTGGTGTTGATGATGAGATTGCCAAGAAAGGTGAAAGTAATCAGGCTTTGGCTTTGGGTGGGGGAAAAGATGGTGGGGGAGGTTCAGAAGGAAAGGATGGAGATGAAAGACCAATGGAAGGTCGGCACCTAGACACAGTTGAGAAATTGAAGAGGAGGAGTGAACGTTTTAAGCTTCCATTGACAAGTGAGAAGGATCCTTTGGCAATTAAAATCAAGAAGTTGGAGAGTGAACCTTCACCTTCCTCTCAGAACGAGACCCCCACCCCCGCAAATGTTGAAGTCAAACATGAGCGGCCACCTAGGAAAAGGAGATGGATTAGCAGCTAAGCTAGCTAAAAGCATGAATAGAGAAAGAAAAGCATGAGTAGAAAGCAGCGGCAGCAGCAGCAGCAGCAGCATTCATTTCATTTATTATCCTCCCTGCTGGTTTGGCTTGGCTTGGCTTGGCTTGGCTTCTGATAGCTTTATCCAGAAATGTGAATATGTTGTCGTATGTATCGGCTTCAAACTTAACAACAAGATGTAGCATTTCAAGTTGGGGACAATGTGCAATCCAAGTTAAATTGGTTTTTTTAGCCCACTGATGTACGCTTTTCTAAATGTAATGTGTAAATCGATCCTATAAATGTAAAACTGAAATCTGGAATCTGTCATTGATGGTATTGGTGGCACAGCTTGTGTATTGTGCTTCCAAAATGGTGTATCAACTGTTGATCCAACGAAAGATCAACTGCCTTGCCGGAAAGCACCACTAGTTGATCGAATAGACTCCATAAGCCTAGCAGGTGACGGTGACGGCATTACCATACTGTTTGTTTACAGGAGAAGATGGAAGTTCTGCTTGTTTTTGGAGCAGATAATGACAGGATTCTGGATTGGGTCTTTCTCTACTTTTATTGTATTTCACGCACACAATAACATTTAGTCTGAACATTTATACATTTATACCTTTGCTTCGTTAGAGTACTAGTACACATTCACAAGTTTCTTGTACACTGAGAATACGGGTTTACTGCAAATGATGCGTCAAAATGTTTTTGTAAGGTAGCGCTTCTCTTGTACTCATGTAGAGTGTTCAACTGCTTTTTATTAAAAGATTGCCCAAAATTAATATTTTAATATTATATATACAGGTATATATTAAAAAGTTTTTTTTTTGAATGATAATTAAACGGTATGAGGTGAGGCCCTTTTCTTGAGCGTTATACACTTATACTCCCTCCGTATTTATTTAAGGGATACACTTGTCTTTTCTGGCCGTATTTATTTAAGAGATATACTTCCCATTTTTAGTAACTTATCAACCCCATCATCTTATTAAATAATATGTCTAATTTATCTTATGACCCACTATCCTATTAAACAAATAATTTCTGAAAGCCCCCACCTCCCACCCTTTAAAATGACATGGTCATCACTTGTTTACTTATTAAAATGTCTACCTAATCCCCACCTACTTAATTATTTTATTCATTCAATTTTTCTTCTTAATACATGTGTCTGGCCAAGTGGATCCCTTAAATAAATACGGAGGGAGTACCTAAACAGTCACTATTAAGAATCGATAGGAGTAAAATTAATATATATGATCCAAATTGTTGTTCCGTTGGCTTTTCTAATCTTTATTTATAGACATCTTGATGAGCCTTTCCGAGTTAATGTAATTGATTGGAAATTTTTCAATCAAATGGCATTTTCGTAAATAATTGATGATTTTATTACGAAAATGCCATTAAATGTGGGTTAAAGTACAGTGAAATGTCATCAATGGCGGAGCCAAAATTTTAGCTTTGGGGGGGCGGTTGTTCCCGTATGGGTGACGTTGAAAAAAATTACTTTAAATAAATACTTAATTAATTTAATTATATATTATTAAATACGAAGTATAGTTATAATAAGAATTTATAATTTTTTTTTTTTGAGAGGTAAGAAGAAAGTACATTAGGAGGCCCTCCACACGTGGGTAACTCCTAAGTAATCGTTTGAGATAATAGAAGATAATATAGGGCTAATCCCCGGCTCAACATACATAGTACTTGGAATCAGATGACCAACGTTTGCAATCCAATCTGCCGCCTGATTAGCTTCCCTGTAGATGTACGAGATTTCCCAAGAGTCAAAGTGTTGAGAAAGGAGCTTTTTGATGTCCTTGATGATGGTGTCAAGTTTCCATGGTGTTGCCCATATTCCCTTAACCGTGTTTATGACTAATAGATTGTCTCCCTCTATGCGTAAATTCTTGATTTGTAGAAGAATAGCTTCTTTAATGCCTTTATGGAGTGCGAGCGCTTCAGCCATGTAGACTCGAGAGTTGTCGATATTGGAAGTCGCAACACTTAAGTGTTGGCCCATATGGTCTCTGATGATGAAGCCTGCTGCAGCAGAGGAGTTTTTGCGTGATCCGTCAAAGTTGAGTTTGAAATGGTTTTGAGGTGGTGGATGCCAGCGGACAGAAATGTTGGTGGGGGTGGCTGAGGTAGAAGGAGGGGGGCCTTGAAGGAGGCCTGTTTCAAGGGCAGAGTCCAGTTTGTTTCTGGCAATCCATTCCGAGTGAGCTAAAATGGCTGCAAAGTAAATTTTGATTGGGTTAAAAGGTCTATTCTTGAAAACGCAGTTATTTCTTTCTTTCCAGATTGCCCAAATCATAAAAACAACCTTGATCTGAGTTTCCGGAAATTTTCACAGAGAGCTTAGGAGCTCCATAATAGGTTGAAACTGAAAGGAGAAGTCAAGCCACCTTTTTGCAAGCGGATAGTCCCAGGCGTTTTTGATAATCGGGCATTGAAGAAAGAGATGATCGATTGTTTCAACGTAAGTGTCGCACAGAGGGCAGATATCTGTGTTTAGGATGTGACGTGAGAAAAGAATGTGTCGGACTGCGATGCTTTTATGACCTATTTCCCATAGAAAAATTTTGATTTTCGGTGGAATATCTAATTTCCAAAGCCAGTTGAATTCCCATTTGTTAGAGTTTTGAGGAATATTATGGGGAGCCAAGTTGCTGATTTGACAGAGAAGTCCCCCGAAGTGGTGGGTCCCCAAATTGGCATGTCATCTATTGGGATTAGTGGGAGGGGGAGGCCTTTGATTTTCAAAACTATGTGTTCAGGTAGGAGAGACGCTAGAAGAGGGAGATTCCATTCTTGACCCGGTAGGATGAAATTAGAAACCCGAAGGTCTTTATCAATAGATTCTTGATTTGAGTTTGTAAGGGACAACAAATTTTCTTGAGAAATCCAGTTATCTAACCAGAATAGGACAGACGTCTCATTTCCGATTTTCCAACGGATTCCTTTTCGGAGAATTTCACGTTGAAAGAGAATCTGTTTCCAGACCTGCGAGTCTTTTTGTTTTGGTTTGTATTGCAGAAAGGTCGTGTTATTAAGATACTTTTTAGTCATAATAGAAACCCAAAGGTTGGAGGGGTTCGTCATTATTTTCCATCCTAATTTTGCCAGAAATGCCCTGTTGAGGGGTCTAAGTTTGCGTAGACCCAGGCCTCCCTGGGTTTTTGGTTTACAGATAGCGTCCCAAGAAATGAGGGGCGTTGAGTTAGATTTGTCCGTTTGTTTCCAAAAGAAGTTCCTATGGGTAGCGTCTAGATGATTGCAGATTTTTTTCGGAAGGAGGAAAGAGGAGCATACGTAGGCCGGGAGAGCTTCAAGATTGCCCTGGACTAATGTTAGTCTTCCAGCTTTAGAAAGATAGTTTGCATGCCACATTTGAATTCTATTTTGATTTTTGTGCATTATGTTGTTATAGTCAGTTTTTGAGGGTTTGTAGCTGGAGAAATACGCACCTAGGTATCTACCCAGTGACATTGAGCTTTGCATGTTAAAATTTCCAGCAATATTTAGTCTTCTGGTGTTGCAAATTTGCTTAGAAAAGACTATAGAGGACTTGTGGAAGTTCACTAATTGTCCCGAGAGGGAACAAAATTCTGTAATAATGTTCTTTAGATTGCTACATGAAGTGTTTGTTGCTTTACAGAAAAGAAGACTGTCGTCTGCAAACATGAGGCAAGAAATTAGGGGTATGAGGAGCAATTTTAAAACCAATTCCAGAGGCAGTATTGAGTCCTGCTCTGGTTAGCATAATGATAAAGACTTCCACACAAATGAGAAAGAGGTAAGGTGATAGCGGGTCACCTTGACGTAGGCCTCTAGTAGGCTTAAAGTGTTCTGTAGTTGAGCCGTTGATTTTTAATGAGTAGGAAACTGTGGTCACACAAGATTTGACCCATTCTATCCATTTGGTTGGGAAGCCAAAGGCTCCAAGGGTTGCCCACAGAAAGTCCCATTCCACCCGATCATAGGCTTTTTTCATGTCTAATTTGAGGGCGCACCAACCTA
Organism: Spinacia oleracea; assembly: GCF_020520425.1. NCBI lineage: Eukaryota > Viridiplantae > Streptophyta > Magnoliopsida > Caryophyllales > Amaranthaceae > Spinacia > Spinacia oleracea. Next base: position 613,032 of record NC_079488.1, read on the forward strand.
CCTTCGATTTAGATTTCTGAAAAACATTGAGAATTTCTTGAACAATTAGGAGGTTATCATGAATTGATCTTTCTGGCGTAAACGCATTTTGATAGGGGCTTATGTGGAGTTGAAGAATTGGAGTGAGTCTTGAAACTAAAAGTTTTGCAATAGCCTTGTACATTGTGTTACATAAGCTAATTGGTCTGAAGTGATTAGGATTTTCCGGGAGATTATTTTTCGGAATAAGGGCAATGATGGTATGATTGAGTGCCGGCGGGATTGATCCGTGGTGGAAAAAGCTTTTAATCGCTGTCGTGACTTCTTTAGCGATAATGTTCCAATATGCTTGAAATTTTTTCGGACCGTATCCATCTGAGCCCGGAGATTTGAGAGGGTTCATTTCAAAGAAAGCTGCTTTGATTTCCTCTTCTGAAAAAGGGGTTTGATATGTTCATATTTTATAGTGTTACCCCCGTCCCTTAGTACTTTTTGATCTCAAATGAGCTCTTCGGAGCGATTTTTAGTACTAATGTGCTCCTTGTAGTGTGTTTGTAGTTTCAGGTTCATCATTGTAGGAATTAGAATATTTTTGTGCATTTCCTACTCATTTGAATAAATACAAGAGATTATGTACTTTCGAGAGCACACACACTGAGTTGGAAGAGTTTTCGAGCAAAGCGGATAGTGAAAGAACTAGAAAACCGACACTCGTCTACTCTTTTGATCATAACTTACGTTTTACAATTCCAATTGAAGTGATTCCAATTGGGTTGGATTCTAGACTTCAACATCTTTCCAACGAGTAGTCACTCTCCTGATTCCGACGAATAACGAAGAAGATATGGCATTTTAAAGATAGAGGATTGTGCAGATTGTACGCGCGCCCGTCGGGCGAATGGCTGCCCGACGGGCGAACGTCTGCCCGACGGGCGGGAGCTGCCCGACCGGGCGCGTGCCGATGATTTCCAGAATGTCTCCCTCCGCCCGGCGGGCAGACCTGCGCCTGACGGGCGGATTTCGAGCTGGTCGCCCGACGGGCGGATGGCTGCCCGACCGGGCGACGACAACCCAGGGCCCTTTTTCCACGGGTTTCTTCCGGTTTTTCCTTATGTTTATGGGCAAACTATAAATACTAGGCTTAGTTATTTTAGTTGCACATCTTATGACCTTATTTTTCTAGTATTAGACCCTTAGTTTATTTCCTTAGTTTAAATTCTCTCTAGATTTATGCAAACACTTAGTTTTCAATTTCAATAAAAATCCAAGCTTTCTATTTCTCTTGTTCTTCAATTAAGGTATTGTTCTTTATTTCAATTCTTTGTTTAGCTTTAATTATGTTTTCAATCAGGCTAATTGCTTTGTTTATTGTTAATATGCTTGAGTAGTCTATTTTCTAGGGTTTGGGGATCCATGAATAATATGAAGGGATGTTGAATAACAATGATTGTTGGCATTGTAATTGATTCCTATTGATTGGTTTATTTCACTATACAATTAGATTTGCGCAGGTTTAATTGTGGTAGTTATGCAATATCAAATTAAGATTCGAGAGATGCGATTTGATGTTTAGGCTTGTGTCAATAGGTGGAATTAGAGTTAATACGTAGCGAGAGCCCGTTAATTCTAAGTCTATGATTAGTATTAATTCGAGAGAGCATGCTAGTCTAATTAATTACTTTGTTGATTATCGTGATTGTTCATTGTCCTGGATTGTTAATTGTTGGTGAACCTATGCCCTAGATTCCTTAATATATTGATTCCTAGTTGTTTAATTATCGCCGTAGTTTTAGCAAACCATCAAACCAACTCTTGTTCCCAATAGTCTAGTCTAATTGATTAATAGTAAAAAGAACACTGTTTCCCTGTGGATTCGATCTTGACTTCCCTTGCTACCTAGCTAGTGGACTTAGGTTATTTTTGATTAGGTGATACGACTTAAGCCTGTCAAATTTTGGCGCCGTTGCCGGGGAAACGGTTTTATTTTCTATTATTAATTGTTATTTCTAGATTATTGTTGTTACTTTACTTCTCAAGGAACCCCCGTTCCTTGAGATCGGATCTCACGACTGTTTTCTAGTTTTTGCTTGTTTATGCCCAGGACTGTCCATACCAACGATCTGACTTCGTTCGATCCTGAACCTGAACGGACCTTTCGTAGACGGCGTAGATTCGTTGAACAGTTGAGAGACTATTCTGACTCTGAATCCGACTATCTGATTAGCAATCTATTCCATACAGATTCAGAGATGGGTGACCAAGCACCACCACCACCACCCCCACCTGTGCCAAGGCTTACAGACTATTCTAAGCCAAGTCTGTCTGTGCTTCCCAAGGCGATCATCCCTTCTATTGCGGTCGAGAATTCAAGATCGAACCCCAGCTGATAAATATGATCGAGAGACAGCAATTCGGTGGGGAGAAGGGTGAAGATCCTAATCTCCATATTCAGTCTTTCATTCAGTATTTTGCTACCATTAAGCAGAAGAATTTAACACCAGAGCAGACTATGGAGATACTCTTTCCATTTTCATTGAGTGGGAAGGCAAAGCTATGGATTAATAGTCTCAATCGCGCAGCCATGAAAATCACTGATTGGGATTCTTTGGCTCTTGCTTTCTATGTGAAATACTTCCCACCTGAGAAGACGGCTCGTCTAAGGGGAGAGATAATTTCCATCACCCAACGAGCAGACGAGAGTTTGTTTGAAGTCTGGGAAAGGTTCAAGGATTTGCAGAGAGAGTGCCCACACCATGGTATGGATGATTGGTTCTTGATCCAACAATTTTACAACGGTCTGGGTAACGAGTCTACAACCATTCTAGATTCTGCTGCTAGTGGGAGATTTATGCAACTGGAGGTACCTAGAGCTTTAGAGGTGATTGAGGAGATGGCTATCCATAGTTCCCAATATGGGAATCCTAGAGGTTTTGCCGACCGGGATGTTAAGCACGAGATGAACTCTATTGAACAACTTACTGCTCAGCTAACTGCCCTACATCACAAGCTGGATAATATACAGATCGCATCTTCCCAATCCACCCAACATGCTAGTGTTGCTGCAATGAGTGCCCAATCTGCCAATGTCTGTAATAGTTGTGGGATGCAAGGTCATTATGCACAAGAATGCAGGAGCTCTATCGAACAATGCAATGCATTCCAGTCCTACAAGCAGAACAATCCGTACTCCAACTCTTACAATGAGGGGTATAAAAACAACCCCCTGCTATCATATAGGAGTACTAATGTTCAGAACCCCCATCAGATTCAACACCCTCCACCACCACAACAACATTACCAACCACCACCACAACAGTCATACCAACCGCGGAGTAACTACAACCCGCAGTCTAGTGGACCACCTGGTTTTCCTCCACAACCTCAACCCACACAGCCTGACCCCATGCTTGTAGAGATGAGGAATATGATGTTGGAACTGCAGAGGTCTCTGAGCGAAAAGGATGCCAAAATCGATGCCCTCACTGCTCATAACAAGATTATGGATAAATAGTTGGCACAAATGGCTACTATTCTTGCAGAGAGACCCAAAGGTCAACTCCCTTCACAGCCTGTGACCAGAGAGTCTGTAAATGTTGTCACTTTGCGGAGTGGATATGAGTATGATGGGCCGCCTATGACTATTGAAGGAGAGGTTGAAGTACCTATCAGTGATGGTGTGACAGAAGAAAGTGGGAAAGTGCTCAAGGAGAAGGAAGCTAGTACAAGGGTTGAGAAGAAAGTTGAGATACAAGTTCCACCTATCAAACTTCCCTTCCCCTCACCGTCAGCTAAAGAACAAGCTAGACAAGCAGTTTGGTAAGTTCTTAGAAGTGGTAAAGAATTTGCAGGTAACGGTCCCTTTCGCTGAATTAATTACTCAAGTACCTGCATATGCTAAATACATGAAAGACATCTTGACTAGGAAGAGAGAATTTAGTGAGGTGGAGACTGTTGCATTTACTGAAGAGTGCAGTGCCTTACTACAAAATAAGTCTCCACCCAAGTTGAAGAAACCCCGGGAGTTTCTCTATCCCGTGTAATATTGCCAACCTTTTTATTGACAAAGCCTTATGTGATTTAGGTGCCAGTGTTAGTGTCATGCCCCTGTCTGTCTGTACTAAGTTGAACATGGGTGATTTAAAAGTTACCAACATAACTCTACAAATGGCTGATCGATCTGTGAAGTATCCCTTAGGTGTCCTAGAAGATGTGCCTGTTAGAGTAGGTAAATTTTTTATTCCTGTTGACTTTGTTGTGTTGGACATGGAAGAGGACAGACAGATCCCTATTATTTTAGGTCGACCTTTCCTACACACTGCGGGGGCAATCATAGATGTCAAGAATGGCAAGCTGACTTTAAATGTGGGGGATGACAAGGTTACTTTCAATTTAACCCATGTTGCTAAGAGTCCTGAAGGAAATAGTGCCCTTGGTCCAAGTATGCATATAATATTAAGTCTAATAAATGCGGTTCAGTATTAATTAACAAGTTAATAATTCAGTGAGATCAAGTGAGCTGAATGCCTAGCTAGAGGCCGCTTCAGTTCAAGTGGAATTAATGATAATAATCCACAGCTTACTCTTGACTGAACCCGTAGGGTAACACAAATAGTACGTAAACGGATCAAGTATTTAATGGCATTAAATACTCCATCTATGGATATTCGGAATCGACGGATCTTGGTTTCAGTGGGAGCTGAGATCGTCACAAGCAAGAAATGAATACTCCGGAAACGATGATATTGCCGGAAACGGAAATATGGATCGTATCGGAAATATAAATATTATCCAAGTCGTAGATGTTGCCGGAAACGGAAACATGGTACGTATCGGAAAATATTATTGGAAGTGGAAATATTACCGGAATCGGAAATATTGCCGGAAACGGAAATATTGTCAGAATCGGAAATATTATCGGAAATCGGAAAATAATTCCGGAAACGGAAATATTAAATATTTGTCCGAAACGGAAATTAATTCCGGAATCGGAAATATTAAATATTGTTCGTATCGGAAATGAATTCCGGAACCGGGAATTTAATCGGAAGCGCATCGTACGAATTAGCATCGGACGAGGCTTGCTAGACGAAGGCCCAGCACGAAGCCAAGCCCGCGCCCAGCAAGCCAAGCGCCCAAACACGGAGCTGCCACAGCCTCGCCAGGCCCAGCGCAAGGCCAGGCCCAGCAAGGCCTTTGGCGCGCGCGCGCTGAGCGTGCTCGTTGTCTGCGAGCAGCGACTGCTCGTGTGGGCCGCAAGGCCTGCGCGGGTGGTGCGATGCTCGTGGCCATACGACGCTCGTGTTCGTAAATGAATCCTAATCCTATCGGAATTCGTGTATTGATTAAATCCTAATCCTAATAGATTAAATTTATTATTTAGAGTTCAAATAGGATTCTAATTAATAAATCCACATCCTAGTAGGATTATAATTGCTTTTCCATATCTCTATAAATAGGTTCCTAGGGTCATAATTTATAGACACAATTGAAGTATTCTAAAGGTAAGATTTTGAAGCAAAAATCAGCCAAACACTTGCAACCTATTAGCCGAAAATCCTAGTAACCTGAAGGGCGATTCTAGTTGGTCAAGCTTAAGGCGGATCTGGACGTGCTGTGGACTATCTACGGAGGGACGACACTTGGAGTCCTAAAGACTTGTTCTTGTTCGGTTCGGGCGCAGCTAGGGAAGGCACGCTACAAAGTGTATGCATCTAAACTATGCTAAATGATTATGTGTAAATAATATGTTTCCTGGCTTTATGGTTTTTCCGCATGATTTATGTTTTGTCATATGTATCATAACCTAACAGTGGTATCACGAGCCTCTTATTATTTTCATAATCTAAATTGCATAAACATGGTTAAATATTACAAATTTGCAAGGAATTAAAAGGGGTGATGAATTTTCGTAATTGTTAATTAATTGCAAATTGCGTTTATTTAATTATATGTACGCAGTTTTTCGGCAGAATGTTCGTTACTCAACCAAATCGAGTGATTTTTATGTCAATTCCGCATGTAAAAGGCATTCTAAAATTTTGACAAAATTAGTATTTTTCGCCGAAACCCAGAATTCCCTAATTCGAAGCCTAACTATGACTTTTCAGAGGTTTTAGTGTTTCGAACACAAAAGTTTGTAAATTTAAGATGTTAAATTAAATATTTGCGATTCTTGTTGATAAATCTTGAATCTTTGATTGACCTACAGTATATGTTTAACAAGTTTGAATGCCTATGCTTGTTAATTATACAACCTAATTTGTAATTATGATTAATTTGTTGAAATTCGAATAATTTAGAATTGATTTGATTTTCATAATTAATTCATAATTTAATTAGGTACCCATGATTAAAACCACCATAAAAAAAATTGTTAATTTGTGTTAAATTTTTAACTTTTTTGACCTAGATTTGAATCCATGTTAATCGGAAATTAATTGATTAATAAATTTTCGATTTTTCGCCCTAAAATTATGAAATTAATATGATTTATTAATTTGTCATTAATTTTGGAAATAAAAGTTTTAATTTTTATGCAATTCGCTCATAAAAATTGCACGCACAAAGCAATGGACGCTACGTGTTACCCTTAAGGAGTGTTGTATAGTGCGGGCATGCGACGACGAGCAAGGGAGCTCGTCGCCCATGCGGTACGATGCAATGAGCAAGGGCATGGTACACGAGCACAAGGCAGCACGTTGCCCTGTGTCGAGTGCTGTGCGCATGTGGGCAAGGGCGAAGGGCAAGGCGCAGGCCAGTGGCAGACGCGTGTGGGCATCAAGCGTGCTGCGCCACAGCGCGCGCTGCCACGCCCAGCAAGCAAGCAGACGCCAGGCGACGAGCAAGCGGGCGCGCGCAGCGGGGCCTGCAGTGCTGCGTTGCGTGTGGCCTGCAGGCGCGACAAGCCAGCAAGCGCGCGCGCAGCGTGGCCTGCAGTGCTGCGTTGCGTGTGGTTGCTTGCGTGTTGCTGTACGAACAATCAAGGGGCGCTAAGCCTCTTGCACTCGATGGGGCTTGGGCGCAAGCCCAAGTGCCACGTCGTGTCTCGATTGAGTCGTTTCGAAATTAATTTTGAATTTTCAGTTCGGAAATAATTTTAATTAATTTTAAAATTAATAATTTAAATTGTTTTCTTGGATTTTAATTTTGAATATTATAATTATTATAAATTTTATTTATACTAATTATTTTACTAAAATTAAACCTTGAATTAATTTAAATTCGTTTAATTCAACTGAAATAAATTAAATTAATGGATTCGATTGTAAATTTTATATGAGCTTTAAATTTTAATTAAATTTGTATGTTTCCGGTTAGACTAGAAATACATTTTTATGTTTAAAATTAGTAAAGCATATGAATTTATTGGTTTAAGTGGGAGCCTTTTAGTCATAAACTCTTGATTAGGTCTACAAATCCTTTAAGGTTAAACAACTTGATTAGAATTAATAAGGACTGAATAATTGGTAGATTATCGGTGCCCTTGATTAATTGCTGCAAATATTTATGTGATGCACTAACCAGCTATGTGGGCCATTCATGATAATGAATGGATGAATGGTATATATTGTATATGTAATGTTTTGCAGGTTATGGAGTGACTAGTATGGCCCAAATAGGATAGAAAATATGGTCCGCGCACCATTAATTTGAATGTAATTGGTCTAATACACCAAATTTGTTTTCCAATTTAAATATGGTCTGCGTACAATCAAATAGTTGTAATTAGTTTAATTATAGCTTATCCTATTTGAAGAAAATGGCGCCTCCCACGGTGAAATTCAAGACGGAGTTTTCAATCCATTTTCAAGACGGACTTTGAAGTTGAAGCTTCAAGATGAAGTCGGGCCATACTAGATCACATTTATCTTATGCATGCTTTAAGTTATTTATTGCTTTAAATATGTCTTAATTATGCATGAGATTGTGGCTTGATTATGTTGCATGATTAAGGATTTTAGTTCACTTAAAATCTAACCAACATAGTAAGAGGCTTAAGTTCCAAACTTAAAAATTGAGCTAAAAGGTGCCATGCCAAAATAAACACTTACTTGGATATCCTTTACATCAATCTAGTAATAGTTTTCGCTCAGCGAGGTGTTACTTATTGGTCCTAAAGGGGTAAGGTACACAAATAATTGTGAGTACATGTTAGTTTTGTTGAAACTCAACGATATAAGTAAGGAGTCCTTTTATGTCGTGGCAAAATCGATAGGTTTACCTAATAAGTTCTTAGACGTACCTATCAACCAAGAGTAGCTTCTAGACTATTAGCAAAAGGTTTTTGCTTACCTAAAATGTTTTAGAATTGAGTCAAAATACATAATGTGCTTAATTCTTCAATGGTTTTAGGGTCTTGGAATCATTTTATTCACACCTGCCGGAACAATAAATTCGAATAAAATGCTAATGACTTGTTTAAATTGCATGATTGCTTTAATTTTCAAGTTATTACTTATGATAATGTTTAGACTTTGCATGCTTCAATGTATGTTTTAATTATTGTTTATAATTAAATATCTTGCACTGCAGTAAATCCTTTTAGAAAGGTAACAGTAAATTTCCTCGATTGGTAGTGAATCCAAGAACGATTCACAGAAATTAGAGAAAATGAGCAATTTAAAATGTACGTTTCTTTTAGCGACTTTTATGGTTGTTTTCGAATATCAAAATCGAATGGCGAACCGATTGGTGCTTGTGGATTCAAAATGACAATGTAGTTTTGAGATTATAAAGAATTGAGTTTAAACGCTCAGCTTTACCAATGGTTAACAACCTAATATCTTCGTCCATTTAATTCTCGAATGAGTCTAGTCCCTAGACATCTGAATAGATCGATGCTTAGAGAACTTTAGAAGCTTCTGGTAAGATCATCTAGTTGAAACAGAATATTCAACATATATTAAAATGGTAAGAACCTTGTTGGAGTGACATTGGACATGTCTAACAAAGTATAAAAGTCAACACTAGAGAATTCATTCTTAAGACTATAAGAAAGGGTACAAGAAATAGGAAAACAAGGAACAAATGAAAGAAATTTTACGATTTCGTTTCTACCTATAAGTTTATGTTTAAAGAGAAGTGACCTAGCAATCAAACTTCCTTGGTATCATATACCGCTTGAGGTTCTTACTTCGGTAATAACTCAAACAATGGAAGCTAGGCTACACTAATGGCCTACAAGTGGGAAATGAAGCATGGCAATGCTACATTAGTTGTAGGGTCATCTAGTTTGTTTTAAGTCCTTTCAAAGGCTGGAACTTAATGGCTATTTTGTTCCATAATCAGCATACCTAAATTTCTGTTTTCAAACACAGAAAGACTCACATTCAAGAAAAACAAAAACAATGTTTGTTTGTTTATTTGAGTGAAATGGTCAATTACGGGTTGAGTCAATATGCTTGATTAAAACAAACAACTCTTTAACAATAAAAACTTTACTAGGTTCAAATAAACCCCTTGATTTGAGTTCCACTAATCTTTGGCACTGTTGCTTAGACCATATCAACAAGTTAACATTCAAAAGCTCCATTTTGATGGACTTTTGAAAGTTCATTGATTTCTAGATCAATTTAAGACAACTAGTCTTACTTGTTGAAAGTAACAAAAGATATGAACTATTGTTAGAACGCCTAGACAATAGAGTTCAAAGCTAAAGAAAGGTTTTATGACTTTATTATTTCACACAGATTTCAGTGAATATAGGTTTATTTACTCAATGTGATATAAGTTTGAATCTGTTTGGCTAGTTCAAAGATTCAGAAGTATAAATCCCACTTGGTAAGAAATCATAAAGATCTAGGATAGATCATGTTAATGATTGCTTGAGACCAAAAATGATCATCAATGATTGTGTGTTGTAATTTCACAATCTAGCTCCATGAGATATGGCATATCTAAGTGGATGATCGAAGTCAATTAGTACTTGATTCGATCAATGATGAATCATAAAGACTTTTCCTATAATTTCTAAAAAAAATGCTCAACTACCACCAAACTAAACCAAATTCGTCAAAGCTATTGAAAAGTAATTTCAGGATATCTTTTCAATTATATATATCTAAAGAGTTGCTAAACTCAGTGGGAGCTTAGTGTTTGTTATTCAACAAACTAAGGCCCAAGTATAGATATATGTTTCATTGTGATTTATTCAAATGAGACACAAGGGTATTGTTTCTACCACGAATTTTTGAGAACATAATGTTTGTTTGCTTGAAATAATGTCCTTTTGGAGGTTCGTTTCCAAAATGACAAGTGGGAGAAAATAGACCTCGAAAGTCTTCGAGGCGAACAACAAACATAAACGGACATTCCGAAGGCTTTTCGAAGTTCTTTAGAAAATCTGAACACGTATTCTTTAAGGACTTTAGAAGTGGCTTTAAAGAATAGGCATCTCTTAGAAGACTTTACAAGTGCTTCAAGGAGAACAGAATATTCAAAGGACGTTCAAGTGGCTATTGATATTCTATTTGTTTGATGTTCTATACCCAAGTAGGCATAGAGTTCAAGTCACTGGAACTATGATATTCTTCTATTGGATAGTGAAGAATCATGGTGTCCAGGTCACTGAAGCTATGTGATTCTTCTATTAGATAGTGAAGAAACCTACAACTTGCAGTCAAACTATTATCATGTAGATTAATGAGTTTTTGACTTGTAAGAAAGCTATGACGAAAACCAGATTCCCTAAAATAGTTAAAGGCCATATATAGACTCAAATGTTTTAGATGGTTAAAGGCCATAAAACATAACCAATGTTTTGATGACAAAATTGAAATTTTGTTGATTTGCAAGAATGGGTTAACACCTATTGGTTGCAAATTGGTTTTAAGGATAAAAAACCATCAAACATGGAATTGTGTTCACACACAAAGCTAGATTAGTTGCTAAAGGTTACAAGCAAAATTCACGGCGTGGATTGTGTTGAAACCTCATGCATAATCGTAATGCTCAAGTCTATAATTCAAGCAATGATTGCATATTGGTACATATGGCAAACAAAACATCTTCCTCAGTCAAATGTCGGAAGAAACTATGTACATGGCATGTCATAGGATTTGTGGATCCAAATAAATGCTTGAAAAAGAAAGCTAGCTTATAAAATCTAAGTACAGATTTAAGCAAGCAATTGGGAATTGGAATTGTATTTTAGTGAAGCTAATAAGTATTTTAGTTTCATAAAATCTACATGATTCTTATAGATATATAAGAAGTTTAGTGGGAGTACGTAAAACTTAATTGGTCCTATGTGTATCACACACATATCTCTCTATTGTGAAATAACATTCAAATGCTAATGAGTTAGATTTGAGATTATTCATCAATGATGGACCAAGGCGAAACTTAGTACATACTGGGTATTAAGATCTATTTACAAAGATCTTATGATATTGTTTTGGTTTAAGTAATGACATTTACTAAATCAAACACGAAAGACTCCATTGGAGTTATTCGACCCATATGAATAAATCTAAGTAAAGGATGTTTGAACTATGTATAAGCATTTACTAAGTTAAACATCAAAGGATTTAAGTAAGATTCTTAACCTATATTATATGTCAAAGAATTTAGCTGGATTCAGTATCTACTGAAATTGAATAAGCTAAAGTTACATGAATATAATTCAATTAAGAATAATTCTGCAAAATAATTTATCATGTATGATATAATATGAGGATCGCCAAAAACGTATCGTAAGGCTTTAGGCATGACGAACATATACCAATCTCTATTGATCTAAGTGAAGATCAACTAGATTGAGATCAAGAAAAACTTATGGTACTTGAAAAGGTACATATGAATAGTTCTTGATTCAAGGAAATAAAGATATGATAAATATTGATGCTACACGCATAAACACTGGCAAAGGATCAAGCAAGACCCTTTGGAGTTAACCATTGACAAGGACAAGCTAAAGAGCATCGTGTTTCGAAATGGCAACATGGATTGGAGACCATGAGTTGTTGCGTGGGAAATTAAAATAATAATTTCTATGTTCTAAGATACAGCTGGAAAGTCTTCCACATATCCGTGAACTGCTTGGATAAGTAAATCCAAATCAAAGCATCACTAGCAACCTATACAGTTGAAGTAGAAGTACTTATTGCCTAAAAAGCAATAAAACTGAGTTGTTTACATTAAAAGGTTCTTCACTGAACTTGGGTGGATCACATGTCTGCTAACTTGATGGTTCTTCATTGCAAAATGCGTAGAACCAATATTGAAGTAAGAGAGACTAGATCACATAATAAACAAACTCAAAAGATCTTATCATCATATCTCGAAGAACATTCGATGAAAAGGATATTAAGATTGGCAAAGCATGATAACTAAACCTATGCAACAAGTGAGAAGCAACACTCACATTATAGCACTGGAAATCAAGCATAGCTTTGAATTCCATGAACTGTTTTAAAGATGGGTTTGAGGCCATAGTTGTAAAACATAAGGGTTAAACATTTATCATATATGAAATGTATTTTCATATTCCATTTAATCTTGGTTTAGTATTAAATGATGAGTCCCTTCAAATTTGACGAAATATTCAAGATAGACTGTCAGGACCAACCCTGTGACTAAGAAATGTCTATCAAGTGAACTTGAATGTCAAAAGTTGAAAATGGTCCCTGGTCGGAGTTTTCTATAAAATTGGAAGCATAGAAAACGTTAGACGACTGGAATGCAAGATGACTAGTAGTTCTGTTTCTTGAACTATGTGGACATGGCAATGTCGTAATCATTTGCATAGATACTTACTTTGGGAAGACTAGTATCGGACAGACCTATGAAACTTTACTGTAAGAGATAAAAAGCTGTCATAAGTAAATTTCATTAAAATTATTAGACACTAAATCCTCAATACCTGAGTGATTTGAGATTACTTGTTTGAGAACTGGTTGCTTTGACGTTGACCAACCGTCGCACCGTAAAAGAAGGCTATAAAGGCAACGCTCAGGTAATCACCTATCAAACGAAGTCTAATCTCAAGATCACAAGATTGGGATTGTCCTCCCATAAATCGGGATGAGATGCTTAAAAGTTGTACAAGGCCACTCGGAGAGCTAGAAACTGTAAAATGCATGGCCGTGCTCGGATGAATCATAGGCTATGATTATCTGTTTATTTGATCAGTTGAACTCTGAAACCGAGAAACACTTTTGGATATAATAAGGATGACAACTCTTACCTTATGTTCAAGAGCAAGCATCGAGCGACGAAGGAATTAGGAAATGCACACTTGTCCCTAAGGACAAGTGGGAGACTGAAGGAAATAGTGCCCTTGGTCCAAGTATGCATATAATATTAAGTCTAATAAATGCGGTTCAGTATTAATTAACAAGTTAATAATTCAGTGAGATCAAGTGAGCTGAATGCCTAGCTAGAGGCCGCTTCAGTTCAAGTGGAATTAATGATATTAATCCACAGCTTACTCTTGACTGAACCCGTAGGGTCACACAAATAGTACGTAAACGGATCAAGTATTTAATGGCATTAAATACTCCATCTATGGATATTCGGAATCGACGGATCTTGGTTTCAGTGGGAGCTGAGATCGTCACAAGCAAGAAATGAATACTCCGGAAACGATGATGTTGCCGGAAACGGAAATATGGATCGTATCGGAAATATAAATATTATCCAAGTCGTAGATGTTGCCGGAAACGGAAACATGGTACGTATCGGAAAATATTATTGGAAATGGAAATATTACCGGAATCGAAAATATTGCCGGAAACGGAAATATTGTCAGAATCCGAAATATTATCGGAAATCGGAAAATAATTCCGGAAACGGAAATATTAAATATTTGTTCGAAACGGAAATTAATTCCGGAATCGGAAATATTAAATATTGTTCGTATCGGAAATGAATTCCGAAACCGGGAATTTAATCGGAAGCGCATCGTACGAATTAGCATCGGACGAGGCTTGCTAGACGAAGGCCCAGCACGAAGCCAGGCCTGCGCCCAGCAAGCCGAGCGCCCAAACACGGAGCTGCCACAGCCTCGCCAGGCCCAGCGCAAGGCCAGGCCTTTGGCGCGCGCGCGCTGAGCGTGCTCGTGGGCTGCGAGCAGTGACTGCTCGTGTGGGCAGCAAGGCCTGCGCGGGTGGTGCGATGCTCGTGGCCATACGACGCTCGTGTTCTTAAACGAATCCTAATCCTATCGGAATTCGTGTATTGATTAAATCCTAATCCTAATAGATTAAATTTATTATTTAGAGTTCAAATAGGATTCTAATTAATAAATCCACATCATAGTAGGATTATAATTCCTTTTCCATATCTCTATAAATAGGTGCCTAGGGTCATAATTTATAGACACAATTGAAGTATTCTAAAGGTAAGATTTGAAGCAAAAATTAGCCAAACACTTGCAACCTATTAGCCGAAAATCCTAGTAACCTTAAGGGCGATTCTTGTTGGTCAAGCTTAAGGCGGATCTGGACGTGCTGTGGACTATCTACGGAGGGACGACACTTGGAATCCTAAAGACTTGTTCTTGTTCGGTTCGGGCGCAGCTAGGGAAGGCACGCTACAAAGTGTATGCATCTAAACTATGCTAAATGATTATGTGTAAATAATATGTTTCCTGGCTTTATGGTTTTTCCGCATGATTTATGTTTTGTCATATGTATCATAACCTAACAGGTCCTATGGTGGAGGAGCCATGTTGTGGAGTTAATGTTTCTAATGATTATTTTAATAATGAATTGACTCATACTAACTCGAACAATCCTCTAGAGAAAGCACGTGTTTCAAATTGTTTTGCAGGTGGAGGTGACCAAAATATCAACTCTTTGGCATGGGTTCGAAAGGAGGCACAATTTGATAATGCTGCGACCCAAAAGGCCAAAAGTTCTGTAAACGGTGGGCACCGTATTCATGATCAGGGTCGTGATATGTCACTTCCCGCACCACATAGCTCATCCAAGGCATTTGAATTGACACCAGATGGCACCATTTTTGGTGCCCCCATTCGATGAGTTATCGTGGCTCTCATCCCCTTCTTTTCGTTGTCTGCGCATAAACTGAGATTGTATAATGGGGACATTGCATCAATCTAACCGGGGGATGAGTACTTTGAAGGAAATAATGCCCTTGGTCCAAGTATGCATTCTATGTTAAGTCTAATAAATGCGGTTCAGTATTAATTAACAAGTTAATAATTCAGTGAGATCAAGTGAGCTGAATGCCTAGCTAGAGGCCGCTTCAGTTCAAGTGGAATTAATGATATTAATCCACAGCTTACTCTTGACTGAACCCGTAGGGTCACACAAATAGTACGTAAACGGATCAAGTATTTAATGGCATTAAATACTCCATCTATGAATATTCGGAACCGACGGATCTTGGTTTCAGTGGGAGCTAAGATCGTCACAGGCAAGAAATGAATACTCCGGAAACGATGATATTGCCGGAAACGGAAATATGGATCGTATCGGAAATATGAATATTATCCAAGTCGTAGATGTTGCCGGAAACGGAAACATGGTACGTATCGGAAAATATTATTGGAAATGGAAATATTACCAGAATCGGAAATATTGCCGGAAACGGAAATATTGTCAGAATCGGAAATATTGCCGGAATCGGAAAATAATTCCGGAAACGGAAATATTAAATATTTGTTCGAAACGGAAATTAATTCCGGAATCGGAAATATTAAATATTGTTCGTATCGGAAATAGATTCCGGAAATGGAAATTTAATCGGAAGCGTATCGTACGAATTAGCATCGGACGAGGCCTGCCGGACGAAGGCCCAGCACGAAGCCAGGCCGTCGCCCAGCAAGCACGCACGCCACAAGCCCAGCGCGCGCCAAGGCCACGGATGCGTGGGCCTTGCTGCGTGGGCTGCAGCTCGCACGCATGGGCAGTCCTTGTGGCTGCCGTGTGTGTGTGAGTTTGTGCTCATGCGTGATTCCTGAATCAGCAAGAGTCAGTGTATGATTAAATGTCTATTCCTAATTGGATAAATTAATTAAATAGAATTCATGTAGGATTCTAATTCCAATTAATTCGCATCCTACTAGGATTACGATTCCTTTTCCATAACTCTATAAATAAAGGCCTAGGGGTCATAATTTATATACAAGTTTCAAAGTATTCAAAAGTGAGTTTTTTGAGAGAAAATTAAAACACATCTTGCTCATAAAAGTGCCGAATTTTCTAGTACCTTAAGGGCGATTCTAGTTGGTCAATCTTAAGGCGGATCCGGACGTGCTGTGGACTATCTACGGAGGGACGACACTTGGAGTCCTAAAAGACTTGTTCTTGTTCGGTTCGGGCGCAGCTAGGGAGGGCACGCAACAAAGAGTATGCATCTAATTATGCTATATGATTATGTGTAAATAATATGTTTCCTGGGTTAATGGTTGTTTCCGCATGATCTATGTAAATGTCATATGTATCATAACCTAACAGTGGTATCACGAGCCCCTTATTATTTTCATAATCTAAATTGCATGAACATGGTTAAATATTACAAATTTGCAAGAATTAAAAGGGGTGATTAATTTTCGTAATTGTTAATTAATTGCAAATTGCGTTTATTTAATTATATGTACGCAGTTTTTCGGCAGTTTCTTCATTACTCATCCGAATTGAGTGATTTTTGTGTCAATTCCGCATGTAAAAGGCATTCTAAAATTTTGACAAAAATAGTATTTTTCTGCCGAACCCAGAATTCTCAAATTCGAAGCCTAACTATGACTTTTCGAAGGTTTTAGTTTTTCGGATGCAAAATTTCGTAAATTTAAGATGTTAAATTAAATATTTGCGATTCCTGTTGATAAATCTTGAATTTTTGATTGACCTACTGCATATGTTTAACAAGTTTGAATGCCTAGTCTTGTTAATTATGCAATCTAATTTGTAATTATGATTAATTTGTTGAAAATTAGAATAATTTAGAATTAATTTGATTTTCATAATTAATTGTAATTTAATTAGAAACCTATGATTAAAAACCACCATAAAAATTGTAAATTTACGATAAATTTTAAATTTTTTATGACCTAGACTTGAATCCATATCAATCGGAAATCAATTGGATAATAAATTTTCGATTTTTCGCCCTAAAATTATGAAATTAATAATATTTATTAATTTGTCATTAATTTTAAATTTAAATTTTAAATTTTTATGCGATTCGTTCAAATAACTTGCACGCACGAAGCAATGGACGCTTCGCGTTACCCTTAAGGGGTGTTGTATAATGCGGGCATGCGACGACGAGCAAGGGAGCTCGTCGCCCGTGCGGCACGAATGCAATGAGCAAGGGCGTAGTGCACGAGCACAAGGCAGCAGCCCTGCCTTGTGTCGTGTGCCACGAGCGATGAACGAATGGGCATGGGCGAAGGGCGAGCCAAGGCAGTCGCGTGTGGGCAGCAAGCGAGCTGCGCCACAACGCGCGCTGCCTCGCACAAGTGCGCGCAGCCTCGCGCGCAGCGAGCGCAAGCTCGCGTGCCACGAGCGCTGCGCCCAGCACTGCTCGCGCGCGCAGCGCGCGATGTCGCTCGCCCAGCGAGCGATGTCGCGCACCAGCGAGCGATCTCGCGCGCCAGCGAGCGATGGCTCGCGCGCACCAGCGAGCGATCTCGCGCGCCAGCGAGCGATGGCTCGCGCGCACCAGCGAGCGATGCAGCGCCCCAGCGAGCGATGGCTCGCGCGCACCAGCGAGCGATCTCGCGCACCAGCGAGCGCGGTAACGCGCGCGCGCTGCGAGCGATAGCTCGCGTGCGGTGGGCGCTGTGCGGAGGCTTGCGTATGGGACAGCAGCAGCTATGCAACGAGCGCATGGGCTGCGCGCACATGGCCAGCAATGGCTGTGTGCGTACGGCCCATGGGCGTGCAACGCATAGGGTGTTTGCGTTTCGATTAGATCGTTTTGAATGTTTAATTTGAAAATTTCAGTTCAATTAAATTTTAATTAATAATTTGAATTAATTTCTTGGATTTTAATTTTGAATATTATAATTATAATAAATGGAATTTATTCTAATTATTTTACTAAAATTAAAATCATGAATTAATTTAAATGCGACTGAAATTAAATTAAATTTTGGATTCAATTATAAATTTATATGAGCTTTAAATTTTAATTAAATTTGTATGTTTCCGGTTAGACTAGAAATACAATTTTATGTTTAAAATTAGTAAAGCATATGAATTTATTGGTTTGAGTGGGAGCACTTTTAGTCATAAACTCTTGATTAGGTCTACAAATCCTTAAGGTTAAAACAACTCGATTAGAATTAATAAGGACTGAATAATTGGTAGATTATTGGTGCCCTTGATTAATTGCTGCAAATGTTTACGTGATGCATAATGTGTTTTACTAACCAGCTATGTGGGCCATTCATGATAATGAATGGGTGAATGGTATATATTGTATATGTACTGTTTTGCAGGTTATGAAGTGACTAGTATGGCCCAAATAGGATAGAAAATATGGTCTGCGACCATTAATTTGAATGTAATTGGTCTAAAGCACCAAAGTTATTTTTCAATTCAAATATGGTCTGCGTACCATCAAATAGTTGTAATTAGTTATAGCTTATCCTATTTGAAGAAAATGGTGCCTCCCACGGAGATTTTCAAGACGGACTTTGAAGTCAAAGCTTCAAGATGAAGTCGGGCCATACTAGATCACAAATATCTTATGCATGTTTTAAGTTATTTATTGCTTTAAATATGTCTTAAAATGCATGAGATCATAAGCTTGATTATGTTGCATGATTAAGGATTTTAGTTCACTTAAAATCTAACCAACATAGTAAGAGCCTTAAGTTCCAAACCTAAAAATTGAGTTAAAAGGTGCCATGCCAAAATATACACTTGCTTGGATATCCTTTACATCAATCTAGTAATAGTTTTCGCTCAGCGAGGTGTTACTTATTGGTCCTAAAGGGGCAAGGTACACAAATAATTGTGAGTACATGTTAGTTTTGGTGAAACTCAACGATATAAGTAAGGAGTCCTTTTATGTCGTGGCAAATTCGATAGGTTTACCTAATAAGTTCTTAGACGTACCTATCAACCAAGAATAGTTTCTAGACTATTAGCAAAAGGCTTTTGCTTACCTAAGATGTTCTAGGATTAAGTCGACAAACTGTGCTTAGTTCTTCAATGATTTTAGGATCTTGGAATCATTTTATTCACACCTGCCGGAACACATAACTTGAATAAAATGCTTAATAAACATTGAATTATGCATGTATGCTAGAATTTAAGTTTATTAAGAGAAACTGTGAATGGTTATTTATTTGTTTATTCTTTTCAATTGTAGTTTTAATATGGCAAACAACAATCAAAACATCATCATGGGTTCTGAGCTTATGGTCAAGCTGAACCTGACAAATTTTCTTGAATGGGAAGCTAAGCTAGTTGAAATAGTCAAACTCAATGGACTTGAGTATGTACTATCACATCCCATGCCAAGCTACTATGCCAGAGACATGACCCCTGAGAGATTTTACGCCTGGGATGCGGATCTCAAAAAGGTTATGAGTCTCATGCTGAACAATATCCCTGATGATTGGGCTAGAAGGTTTGTAGCCTATGAACCTTTTACGCTCATCAAGAAATCTGAGGGATATCTGTCGTGGAAGTACGGAGGACAGGGACCTGAACGTCCATGAGTTGATTGAATCAATGTCTGGGCTAAAGGTTAGTTCTCCCAACAGGTGTTATAGGATGGAGGTCCAAGAAACACATGTTCAGCTCCTTCGCACTAAACAGAGGGTAGGCGTCCCACTGAGGTTCCATGTGGATCTTATGTGTTCATATTTTGATCGCCTAAGTCTACTAGGAACACCAATAAGCGAAAGGATGGCAGTCTCTGTCTTGCTCAATTCACTACACAGTGGGTTTGGTCGCTTCAAGCAACAATACCTAAGTGAACCAAGAGAAGAAACAGTTGCAGAATTTATTCACCTTGTCAGAAAGGCTGAAATAGTACTGGACTGTGAAGCCAAAGATTTACTCAAGGCTAGAAAGAGACCATTCAAGAAAGGTGGAAAGTCCAAGGGCAATGCTAAATCAAAGCAGGACAAGTCCACATCAAGCTGTCTTTATTGTGATGGAATAGGCCATTACAAAAGAGAATGTCCAAAGCTAAAGGAAGATCAGAAGAACGGAACAGTCGTTCCATCTTCAGGTATTTTCGTTATAGACTGTATACTTGCTAATTCAACTTCTTGGGTATTAGATACAGGTTGTGGCTCACACTTATGTTCCAATCCACAGGGACTAAGAAGAAGTAGAAAGTTAAGCAAGGGAGAAGTCGACCTACGAGTGGGAAATGGAGCACGGATTGCTGCATTAGCCGTAGGAACTTACTATTTGTCGTTGCCCTCCGGGCTAGTTTTGGAACTGGAAGAATGTTTCCATGTTCCAAGTCTTACTAAAAACATCATTTCAGTTTCTTGCTTAGATGCTAAGGGATTTTCCTTTATAATAAAAGACAATAGTTGTTCGTTTTATTTTAAAGAGATGTTTTATGGATCTGCTAGATTAGTCAATGGACTTTATTTATTAGATCACGACAAACAAGTATATAACATAAATACCAAAAAGGCCAAAAAGGATGATTCAGATCTCACCTATCTGTGGCATTGTCGATTAGGCCATATAAACTTGAAACGCTTAGAAAGACTTCAAAGAGAAGGAATTCTAGAACCATTTGACTTAGAGGATTATGGCAAATGCGAATCATGTTTACTTGGCAAAATGACAAAGCAACCTTTCTCTAAAGTTGGAGAAAGAGCAAATGAACTATTGGGTTTAATCCATACAGATGTATGTGGACCAATGAGTACAAATGCTAGAGGTGGTTTCAGCTACTTTATCACTTTCACTGATGACTTCAGTAGGTATGGTTATGTCTACCTAATGAAGCATAAGTCTGAATCCTTTGACAAATTCAAGGAATTTCAGAGTGAAGTAGAGAATCAATTAGGCAAGAAGATCAAGGCACTGCGGTCTGATAGAGGCGGTGAATATCTGAGCTATGAATTTGATGACCATCTGAAAGAATGTGGAATTCTATCAGAATTGACTCCTCCTGGAACACCACAATGGAACGATGTGTCAGAACGGAGGAACAGAACCTTGCTAGACATGGTCAGGTCAATGATGGGTCAGGCCGAACTTCCATTAGAATTTTGGGGACATGCACTAAATACAGCTGCACTCACTATAAATAGAGCTCCGTCTAAAGCTGTCGAAAAGACCCCATACGAATTATGGTTTGGAAAGCCTCCAAATGTGTCTTTTCTTAAGATTTGGGGATGTGAAGTATACGTCAAACGATTAATTTCAGACAAACTTCATCCAAAATCTGACAAATGTATCCTTGTGGGCTATCCAAAGGAAACAAAGGGGTATTACTTCTACAATACATCTGAGAACAAAGTGTTTGTTGCTCGAGATGGTGTCTTTTTGGAGAAGGATCACATTTCCAAAATGACAAGTGGGAGAAAAGTAGACCTCGAAGAAATTCGAGTCGAACAACAAACTCTAGAGAATGCTCAAGATGACATTCAGAATGAAACTCAGAGATCTTTAGAAGAATCTGGTGAGAATCATGGTCAATCTAGAAATGTTACCCCGCGTAGATCGCAAAGATATAGATCTCAACCGGAAAGGTACTTAGGTATTTTGACGAACGAGAGCTATGACGTTCTATTACTTGAAAGTGATGAACCTGCGACTTACAAGCAAGCTATGACGAGCCCTAGCTCCAAGCAATGGCAAGAAGCCATGCAATCTGAATTAGACTCCATGTCTGAAAACCAAGTATGGGATTTGGTCGATTTGCCAGATGGCTACCAAGCCATTGGAAGCAAATGGGTTTTCAAACTGAAAAAGGACAAGGATGGGAAACTTGAAGTTTTCAAAGCTAGATTGGTTGCAAAAGGTTACAGGCAAGTCCACGGTGTGGATTACGATGAAACCTTTTCACCAGTTGCAATGCTAAAGTCTATTCGAATAATGTTAGCAATCGCTGCATATTACGATTACGAAATATGGCAGATGGATGTCAAAACTGCTTTCTTAAACGGCGTTTTAACAGAAACTGTGTTTATGACACAGCCTGAAGGTTTTGAGGATCCAAAGAATGCTAAAAAGGTATGCAAGCTAAAGAAATCAATCTACGGATTGAAGCAGGCATCCAGGAGCTGGAATATACGTTTTGATGAAGCGGTCAGTGACTTTGGTTTCATCAAGAACGCAGACGAATCTTGTGTATACAAGAAGGTCAGTGGGAGCAAAATTGCTTTCCTAGTATTATATGTCGACGACATATTGCTTATCGGAAATGACATTCCTATGTTGAACTCTGTCAAGATTTGGCTTGGGAAATGTTTTTCGATGAAGGATCTAGGAGAAGCACAGTACATATTGGGCATCAAGATTTACAGAGATAGATCTAAAAGGATGATTGGACTTAGTCAAAGCACTTATATCAATAAGGTGCTTGATAGGTTCAAGATGGCGGACTCCAAGCGAGGCTACCTACCCATGTCTCATGGAATGACTCTAAGCAAGACTCAGTGCCCAAAAACACTTGATGAGCGTAGACGAATGAATGGGATTCCATATGCATCATTGATTGGTTCAATAATGTATGCTATGATATGTACACGCCCGGATGTTGCGTACGCACTCAGTGCTACGAGCAGATACCAGTCAGACCCAGGAGAGGCGCATTGGACTGCTGCCAAGAACATTCTGAAGTACCTGAAAAGGCACAAAGATGACTTCCTGGTCTATGGTGGAGATAATGAATTAATTGTTAAAGGCTATACGGACGCAAGTTTCCAAACCGACAAAGATGATTTCAGATCACAGTCTGGGTTTGTCTTCTGCCTCAACGGAGGAGCAGTAAGCTGGAAAAGTGCTAAGCAAAGCACCATTGCGGATTCTACAACTGAAGCGGAGTACATTGCTGCACATGAAGCAGCAAAGGAAGCTATATGGCTAAGGAAGTTCATAGGAGAACTTGGTGTAGTCCCCTCCATTAAAGGACCAATAGCCCTGTATTGTGATAATAACGGAGCTATTGCACAGGCAAAAGAGCCTAGACACCACCAGAGAGTCAAGCATGTACTTCGTAGATTTCACCTTCTACGAGAGTTCGTTGAAAGAAAAGAAGTCGAGATAAGCAAAATTGGAACTGATGACAACATATCAGATCCATTAACTAAACCTCTGCCGCAAGCGAAGCACAACTCGCACACTGCAGCTATGGGAATCAAGCATATTGGAGAATGGCTTTGATGTCTCTGTTTAATGTTTTAAAGTTTTAGAGTTTAAATCTTTGTAAAACATTATTGGTTAATCATTCACAATAAATGAAAGGAATTCATTTTTCCATTTAATTCGTGGTTTATTAAATGATGAGTCCCTTCAACTTGACGATATATTCAAGATAGACTGTCAGGACCAGTCCTGTGACTAAGAAATGTCTATCAAGTGAACTTGAATGTCAAAAGGTTGAAAATGGTCCCTAATCGGAGTTTTCTATAAAATTGGACGCATAGAAAACGTTAGACGATTAGAATGCAAGATGACTAGTAGTTCTGTTTCTTGAACTATGTGGACATGGCAATGTCATAATCATTTGCATAGATACTTACTTTGGGAAGACTAGTATCGGACAAGACCTATGAAACTTTACTGTAAGAGATGAAAGTCTGTCATAAGTAAATTTCATTAAATTATTAGACACTAAATCCTCAATACCTGAGTGATTTGAGATTACTTGTTTGAGAACTGG
Organism: Spinacia oleracea; assembly: GCF_020520425.1. Lineage (NCBI taxonomy): Eukaryota > Viridiplantae > Streptophyta > Magnoliopsida > Caryophyllales > Amaranthaceae > Spinacia > Spinacia oleracea. The sequence goes on from NC_079488.1 coordinate 636,795, forward strand.
TTGCTTTGACGTTGACCAACCGTCGCACCGTAAAAGGAGGCTATAAAGGCAACGCTCAGGTAATCACCTATCAAACGAAGTCTAATCTCAAGATCGCAAGATTGGGATTGTCCTCCCATAAATCGGGATGAGATGCTTAAAAGTTGTACAAGGCCACTCGGAGAGCTAGAAACTGTGAAATGCATGGCCGTGCTCGGATGAATCATAGGCTATGATTATCTGTTTATTTGATCAGTTGAACTCTGAAACCGAGGAACACCTCTGGACATAATAAGGATGACAACTCTTACCTTATGTTCAAGAGCAAGCATCGAGCGACAAAGGAATTAGGAAATGCACACTTGTCCCTAAGGACAAGTGGGAGACTGAAGGAAATAATGCCCTTGGTCCAAGTATGCATTCTATGTTAAGTCTAATAAATGCGGTTCAGTATTAATTAACAAGTTAATAATTCAGTGAGATCAAGTGAGCTGAATGCCTAGCTAGAGGCCGCTTCAGTTCAAGTGGAATTAATGATATTAATCCACAGCTTACTCTTGACTGAACCCGTAGGGTCACACAAATAGTACGTAAACGGATCAAGTATTTAATGGCATTAAATACTCCATCTATGAATATTCGGAACCGACGGATCTTGGTTTCAGTGGGAGCTAAGATCGTCACAGGCAAGAAATGAATACTCCGGAAACGATGATATTGCCGGAAACGGAAATATGGATCGTATCGGAAATATGAATATTATCCAAGTCGTAGATGTTGCCGGAAACGGAAACATGGTACGTATCGGAAAATATTATTGGAAATGGAAATATTACCAGAATCGGAAATATTGCCGGAAACGGAAATATTGTCAGAATCGGAAATATTGCCGGAATCGGAAAATAATTCCGGAAACGGAAATATTAAATATTTGTTCGAAACGGAAATTAATTCCGGAATCGGAAATATTAAATATTGTTCGTATCGGAAATAGATTCCGGAAATGGAAATTTAATCGGAAGCGTATCGTACGAATTAGCATCGGACGAGGCCTGCCGGACGAAGGCCCAGCACGAAGCCAGGCCGTCGCCCAGCAAGCACGCACGCCACAAGCCCAGCGCGCGCCAAGGCCACGGATGCGTGGGCCTTGCTGCGTGGGCTGCAGCTCGCACGCATGGGCAGTCCTTGTGGCTGCCGTGTGTGTGTGAGTTTGTGCTCATGCGTGATTCCTGAATCAGCAAGAGTCAGTGTATGATTAAATGTCTATTCCTAATTGGATAAATTAATTAAATAGAATTCATGTAGGATTCTAATTCCAATTAATTCGCATCCTACTAGGATTACGATTCCTTTTCCATAACTCTATAAATAAAGGCCTAGGGGTCATAATTTATATACAAGTTTCAAAGTATTCAAAAGTGAGTTTTTTGAGAGAAAATTAAAACACATCTTGCTCATAAAAGTGCCGAATTTTCTAGTACCTTAAGGGCGATTCTAGTTGGTCAATCTTAAGGCGGATCCGGACGTGCTGTGGACTATCTACGGAGGGACGACACTTGGAGTCCTAAAAGACTTGTTCTTGTTCGGTTCGGGCGCAGCTAGGGAGGGCACGCAACAAAGAGTATGCATCTAATTATGCTATATGATTATGTGTAAATAATATGTTTCCTGGGTTAATGGTTGTTTCCGCATGATCTATGTAAATGTCATATGTATCATAACCTAACATACTTCACTATCCATTTATTGCTTTCCGTAGTGTACTTTTTGCTTTCGATAGTATATTTTAGTTTGTTTTTTTTATAGTTTATTCTTTGCTTTAGAGAAGTGCGAGAGGGTATTTTCACTGTTTTGGGTGTTTGATGATGTACAGGTGTTAGCTCCTAGTGCGAAAAGCCAGAAAACATCGTAAGGAGCAAGTTCGCAAGTGGCCCGACGGGCGAGAGCCGCCCGACCGGGCGCGTGCGGAAGAATTTGATTTGTCGCCCTCCGCCCGGCGGGCAGACGTGCGCCCGTCGGGCGACTTTCGAGCTTCAGGCCCGTCGGGCGGGCGGTGGCCCGGCGGGCAAGAGGAGAAAAGGCTGATTTAAACACGGGATTCACTCCCATTATTTCACTTCTCCTTTCAATCATCTCCTTTTTGAGCCAATGAGGACATTGTCTGATTTAGCTTGGGGGGGGGTGTTTCACTCACTTGTACATTTTAGGTATGTTTTCTTATTATTTTTTCATTTACTTATTTTGGTGTGTTTATTTTTATGTGTGTTTATTTTTGTGTGTTTATTGCTTTCTAGAGTAGTTTATTGCTTTGAAAAAAAATACAAAAATACGTTCCGATGAATACAAAACCATGCTTCCCTGTGCCCCTTGATCGAAATGTGTTTTGATTCTTGGTATTTGATGATGAGCAATGTAAATGTGTTAGCCATGATTTGATATCCGATTGCTTTGATGCCTTAACATGAGTCAACTCTGACTAACTATTTGTGGACTTGGTGCTCGGCTAGTTGATTTGGTTAGGAATGTGTGATAGCTTCCTGGTGTGTCATTGATTTTGAGTATTGATTTGCACCTATTAGTAGTGTTTTATGACTCATATACATGCACATTGTGGAGGACGAAGGCATTTTTCTATTTAGGTAGCCTTCAGATGAAATTAGATACATTTGATCCCTCCTTTTCTACCCATGTTGTTGCTTGTGCCCTTTATTCGGTGACTAGCTGAAGGAAATAGTGCCATTTGTCCAAGTATGCATATAATATTAAGTCTAATAAATGCGGTTCATTATTAATTAACAAGTTAATAATTCAGTGAGATCAAGTGAGCTGAATGCCTAGCTAGAGGTCGCTTCAGTTCAAGTGGAAATTAATTATATTAATCCACAGCTTACTCTTGACTGGACCCGTAGGGTCACACAAATAGTACGTAAACGGATCAAGTATTTAATGGCATTAAATACTCCATCTATGGATATTCGGAATCGACTGATCTTGGTTTCAGTGGGAGCTGAGATCGTCACAAGCAAGAAATGAATACTCCGAAAACGATGATATTACCGGAAACGAAAATATGGATCGTATCGGAAATATAAATATTATCCAAGTCGTAAATGTTGCCGCAAATGGAAACATGGTACGTATCGGAAAATATTAATGGAAATGGAAATATTGCCGGAATCGGAAATATTGCCGGAAACGGAAATATTGTCAGAATCGGAAATATTATCGAAATCGGAAAATAATTCCGGAAACGGAAATATTAAATATTTGTTGGAAACGGAAATTAATTCGGGAATCGGAAATATTAAATATTGTTCGTATCGGAAATGATTTCCGGAATCGGAAATTTAATCGGAAGCGTATCGTACGAATTAGCATCGGACGAGGCTCGCTAGACGAAGGCCCAGCACGAAGCCAGGCCATCGCCCAGCAAGCCACACGCATCACCATCACACGCCAAGCCTCGACCAGGCCCAGCGCAAGGCCAGGCCCAGCCAAGGCCTTGGCGCGCGCGCGGACACAGGCAGCAGCATGGGCCGAGCGTTGTGCGCTCAGCGTGGGCCGCAAGGCCTGCGCGAGTGTGCGGTGCTCGTGCGATGCTCGTGTACGTGCTATACGAAACCTAAAGCTATCAGGATTCGATATATGATTAAATTCCTAATCCTAAAAGGATAAATTAATTAAATAAGAGTTCTACTAGGATTCTAGTTTAATTAATTCGTATCCTAGTAGGATTCCAGTTCCTTTTCCATACCTCTATAAATAGGTGCCTAGGGTCATAATTTATAGACACAATTGAAGTATTCTAAAGGTAAGATTTTGAAGAAAAATCAGCCATACACTTGCACCTAAAATAGCCGAAATTCCTAAGCAACCTTAAGGGCGATTCTAGTTGGTCAAGCTTAAGGCGGATCCGGACGTGCTGTGGACTATCTACGGAGGGACGACACTTGGAGTCCTAAAGACTTGTTCTTGTTCGGTTCGGGCGCAGCTAGGGAGGGCACGCAACAAAGTGTATGCATCTAAACTATGCTAAATGATTATGTGTAAATAATATGCTTTCCTGGCTTTATGGTTTTTCCGCATGATTTATGTTTTGTCATATGAATCATAACCTAACAGTGGTATCACGAGCCTCTTATTATTTTCATAATCTAAATTGCATAAACATGGTTAAATTTTACAAATTTGCAAAGAATTAAAAGGGGTGATTAATTTTCGTAATTGTTAATTAATTGCAAATTGCGTTTATTTAATTATATGTACGCAGTTTTTCGGCAGTTTTTCGGCAGTTTCTTCGTTACTCATCCAAATCTAGTGATTTTTGTGTCAATTCCGCATGTAAAAGGCATTCTAAATTTTTGACAAAAATAGTTATTTTTCGGCCGAACCCAGAATTCCCAAATTCGAAGCCTAACTATGACATTTCAGAGGTTTTAGTTTTTCGAACGCAAAAGTTTGTAAATTTAAGATGTTAAATTAAGTATTTGCGATTCTTGTTGATAAATCTTGAGTTTTTGATTGACCTACTGTATATGTTTAACAATTATGAATGCCTAGACTTGTTAATTATACAACCTAATTTGTAATTATGATTAATTTGTTGAAATTCGAATAATTTAGAATTGATTTGATTTTCATGATTAATTAATAATTTAATTAGGTATCCATGATTAAAATCCACCATAAAAATTTAACAATTTATGTTAAATTTTTAATTTTTATGACCTAGATTTGAATCCATGTTAATCGGAAATTAATTGATTAATAAATTTTTGATTTTTCGCCCTAAAATTATGAAATTAATATGTTTTATTAATTTGTCATTAATTTTGAATTAAAAATTTTAAATTTTTATGAAAAGCTCATTAATGTTGCACACACAAAGCAATGGAAGCTACGTGTTACCCTTAAGGGGTGTTGTATAGTGCGGGCACGCGACGACGAGCAAGGGAGCTCGTCGCCCGTGCGGTACGAATGCAGCGAGCAACCTAGCGCATGGCGCGCGCACGAGGCAAGGGAGCCTGTGCGTGTGTGCTGTGTGCTGTGGCGATGGGCGAAGGCGTGGCACGAGCAGAGGCGCGCGCGCGCGCGAGGGCGAGAGCTGGTCGCCCAGCGATCGCTGCTCCACGCACCAACACGCGTGGCCTCGAGGGCTTGCTTGCGCGCGAGCGAGCGAGCGCTCCCATCGTAGCTGATGCGATGCATGCGGGCAAGCAGGCTGCGCGCAAGCGTGGCTTGGCTTGCTGCGTTTGCGCGTGGCTGCTGCTGCGATGAGCCATGGGCCAGCGATAGGTCGTGCACACGACGGGGCTTGGGCGCAAGCCCAAGTGCTCGTCATGTTACAATTGTCGAGTTTTAAATTTTAATTTGAGATTTTCAGTTCATGTAATTTTAATTAATTTTAAAATTAATATTTTAAATTGTTTTCTTGGATTTTAATTTTGAATATTATAATTATTATAAATTTTAATTTATTCTAATTATTTTACTAAAATTAAAAACCTTGAATTAATTTAAATTCGACTGAAAATAAATTAAATAAGTGGATTCAATTATGAATTTATATGAGCTTAATTTTAATTAAATTTGTATGTTTCCGGTTACACTAGAAATACATTTTTATGTTTAAAATTAGTAAAGCATATGAATTTATTGATTTAAGTGGGAAAAATTTTAGTCATAAACATTTGATTAGGTCTACAAATCCTTTAAGGTTAAACAACTTGATTAGAATTAATAAGGACTGAATAATTGGTAGATTATTGGTGCCCTTAATTAATTGCTGCAAATATTTATGTGATGCATAACGTGTTTTTACTAACCAGCTATGTGGGCCATTCATGATAATGAATGGGTGAATGGTATATATTGTATATGTACTGTTTTGCAGGTTATGAAGTGACTAGTATGGCCCAAATAGGATAGAAAATATGGTATGCGTACCATTAATTTGAATGTAATTGGTCTAAAGTACCAAAATTGTTTTTCAATTCAAATATGGTCTGCGTACCATCAAATAGTTGTAATTAGTTTAATTATAGCTTATCCTATTTGAAGAAAATGGCGCCTCCCACGGAGATTTTCAAGACGGGCTTTGAAGTTGAAGCTTCAAGATGAAGTCGGGTCATACTAGATCACATTTATCTTATGCATGTTTTAAGTTATTTATTGCTTTTAAATATGTCTTAAATATGCATGAGATCAAAGCTTGATTATGTTGCATGATTAAGGATTTTAGTTCACTTAAAATCTAACCAACATAGTAAGAGCCTTAAGTTCCAAACTTAAAAAATTGAGTTAAAAGGTGCCATGCCAAAATAACACTTACTTGCATATCCTTTTTTCATCGATCTTAGTAATAGTTTTCCGCCATAGCAAGGTGTTACTTATCGATACTAAAGGGGTAAGGTACACAAATAATTGTGAGTACATGTTAGTTTTGGTGAAACTCAACGATATAAGTAAGGAGTCCTTTTATGTAGTGGCAAAATCGATAGGTTTACCTAATAAGTTCTTAGACATACCTATCAACCAAGAGTAGTTTCTAGACTATTAGCAAAAGGCTTTTGCTTAACTAAAAGATTTTAGAATTAAGTCTAAATACATAATGTGCTTAATTCTTCAATGGTTTTTAGGATCTTGGAATCATTTTATTCACACCTGCCGGAACAATAAATTTGAATAAAATGCCAATGACTTGTTTAAATTGCATGATAGCTTTAATTTTCAAGTTATTATTCATGATAAATGTTTAGACTTTGCATGCTTCAATGTATGTTTTAATTATTGTTTATAATTAAATATCTTGCACTGCATTAAATCCTTTTTGAAAGGTAACAGTAAATTTCCTCGATTGGTAATGAATCCAAGAACGATTCATGGAAATGAGAGAAAATGAGCAATTCAAAATGTACGTTTCTTATAGCAACTTTTATGGTTGTTTTCGAGTATCAAAATCGAATGGCAAACCAATTGGTGCTTGTGAATTCAAAATACACTGTAGTTTTGAGATCATAAAGCATTGAGTTTAAACACTCAGCTTTACCAATGGTTAACAACCTAATATCCTTTTCCATTTAATTCTCGAATGAGTCTAGTCCCTAGACATTCGAATAGATCGATGCTTAGAGAACTTTAGAAGCTTCTGGTAAGATCATCTAGTTGAAACAGAATATTCAACATAAATTAAAATGGTAAGAACCTTGTTGGAGTGACATTGGACATGTCTAACAAAGTATAAAAGTCAACACTAGAGAATTCAATTCTTAAGACTATAAGAAAGGGTACAAGAAATAGGAAAACAAGGAACAAATGAAAGAAATTTTACGATTTCGTTTCTACCTATAAGTTTATGTTTAAAGAGAAGTGACCTAGCAATCAAACTTCCTTGGTATCATATACCGCTTGAGGTTCTTACTTCGGTAATAACTCAAACAATGGAAGCTAGGCTACACTAATGGCCTACAAGTGGGAAATAAAGCATGGCAATGCTACATTAGTTGTAGGGTCATCTAGTTTGTTTTAAGTCCTTTCAAAGGCTGGGACTTAATGGCTATTTTGTTCCATAATCAGCATACCTAAATTTCTGTTTTCAAACACAGAAAGACTCACATTCAAGAAAAACAAAAACAATGTTTGTTTGTTTATTTGAGTGAAATGGTCAATTACGGGTTGAGTCAATATGCTTGATTAAAACAAACAACTCTTTAACAATAAAAACTTTACTAGGTTCAAATCAACCCCTTGATTTGAGTTCCACTAATCTTTGGCACTGTTGCTTAGACTATATCAACAAGTTAACATTCAAAAGCTCTATTTTGATGGACTTTTGAAAGTTCATTGATTTCTAGATCAATTTAAGACAACTAGTCTTACTTGTTGAAAGTAACAAAAGATATGAACTATTGTTAGAACGCCTAGACAATAGAGTTCAAAGCTAAAGAAAGGTTTTATGACTTTATTATTTCACACAGATTTCAGTGAATATAGGTTTATTTACTCAATGTGATATAAGTTTGAATCTGTTTGGCTAGTTCAAAGATTCAGAAGTATAAATCCCACTTGGTAAGAAATCATAAAGATCTAGGATAGATCATGTTAATGATTGCTTGAGACCAAAAATGATCATCAATGATTGTGTGTTGTAATTTCACAATCTAGCTCCATGAGATATGGCATATCTAAGTGGAATGATCGAAGTCAATTAGTACTTGATTCGATCAATGATGAATCATAAAGACTTTTCCTATAATTTCTAAAACAAAATGCTCAACTACCACCAAACTAAACCAAATTCGTCAAAGCTATTGAAAAGTAATTTCAGGATATCTTTTCAATTATATATATCTAAAGAGTTGCTAAACTCAGTGGGAGCTTAGTGTTTGTTATTCAACAAACTAAGGCCCAAGTATAGATATATGTTTCATTGTGATTTATTCAAATGAGACACAAGGGTATTGTTTCTACCACGAATTTTTGAGAATATAATGTTTGTTTGCTCGAAATAATGTCCTTTTGGAGGTTCGTTTCCAAAATGACAAGTGGGAGAAAATAGACATCGAAAGTCTTCGAGGCGAACAACAAACATAAACGGACATTCCGGAGGCTTTTCGAAGTTCTTTAGAAAATCCGAACACATATTCTTTAAGGACTTTAGAAGTGGCTTTAAAGAATAGGCATCTCTTAGAAGACTTTACAAGTGCTTCAAGGAGAACAGAATATTCAAAGGACTTTCAAGTGGCTATGGATATTCTATTGTTTGATATACCCAAGTAGGCATAGAGTTCAAATCACTGAAACTATGAGATTCTTCTATTAAATAGTGAAGAAACATAGAGATCAGGTCAATGAAACTATGCGATTCTTCTATTAGATAGTGAAGAAACCTACAACTTGCAGTCAAACTATTATCATAATGAGTTTGTGACTTGTAAGAAAGATATGACGAAACCCAGATTCCCTAAAATGGTTAGAGGCCATATATAGACTCAAATGTTTTAAATGGTTAGAGGCCATAAAACATAACCAATGTTTTGATGACAAAATTGAAATTTTGTTGATTTGCAAGAATAGTTTCACACCTATTGGTTGCAAGTTTGTTTTAAGGATAAAAACCATCAAACATAAAATTGTGTTCACACACAAAGCTAGATTAGTTGCTAAAGGTTACAAGCAAATTCATGGCATGGATTGTATTGAAACCTTATGCATAATCTTAATGCTCAAGTCTATAAATCAAGCAATAATTACATATTGGTACATATGAAAATTGGATGAAAAAACGTATTCCTCAATCAAATGTTGGAAGAAACTATGTACATGGTATGTCATAGGATTTATGGATCCAAATAAATGCTTGAAAAGGAAAGTTGGCTTATGAAATCTAAGTACAGATTTAAGCAAGCAATTGGGAATTGGGAATTGTATTTTAGTGAAGCTAATAAGTATTTTAGTTTCATAAAATGTACATGATTCTTATAGATATATAAGAAGTTTAGTGGGAGTACATAAAAACTTAATTGGTCCTATTTGTATCACACACATATCTCTCTATTGTGAAATAACATTCAAATGCTAATGACTTAGGTTTGAAATTATTCATCAATGATGGACCAAGGCGAAACTTAGTACATACTGGGTATTAAGATCTATTTGCAAAGATCTTATGATATTGTTTTGGATTAAGTAATGGCATTTACTAAATCAAATACGAAAGACTCCATTGGAGATATTCGACCTATATGAATAAATCTAAGTAAAGAATGTTTGAACTATGTATAAGCATTTACTAAGTTAGACATCAAAGGATCTAAGTAAGATTCTTAACCAATATTATATGTCAAAGAATTCAGCTGGATTTACTATCTACTGAAACTAGATGAGCTAAAGTTACATGAATAGAATTCAATTGGGAATTATTCTGGAAAAGAATTTATCATGTATGATATAATATGAGGATCGCCAAAAACGTATCGTATGACTTTAGGCATGACGAACATATACCAATCTCTATTGATCTAAGTGAAGATCAACTAGATTGAGATCAAGAATACTTATGGTACTTGAAAAGGTACATAGGAATAGTTCTTGATTCAAGGAAATAAAGATATGCTAAATATTGATGCTACACGCATAAACACTGGCAAAGGATCAAGCAAGACCCTTTGGAGTTAACCATTGATAAGGACGAGCTATAGAGCATCGTGTTTTGAAATGGCAACATGGATTGGAGACCATGAGTTGTTGCGTGGGATATTAAAATATTAATTTCTATGTTCTAAGATACAGCTGGAAAGTATTCCACATATCTGTGAACTGCTTGGATAAGTAATTCCAAACAAAGCATCACTAGCAACCTATAAAGTTGAAGTAAAAGTACTTATTGCCTAAGAAGCAATAAAACAGGGTTGTTTATGTTAAAGAGTTCTTCACTGAACTTGGGTAGATCACATGTCTACTGGCTTGATGGTTCTTCATTGAAAAATGCGTAGAACCACTCTTGAAGCAAGAAAAGACTAGATCACAAAATAAACATACTCAAAAGATCTTATCATCTATCTCGAAGAACATTCGATGAAAAGGATATTAAGATTGGCAAAGCATGATAACTAAACCTATGCAACAAGTGAGAAACAACACTCACGTTGTGGCACTGGAAATCAAGCATAGCTTTGAATTCCATGAACTGTTTTAAAGATGGGTTTGAGGCCCATGGTTGTAAAACATTGGGGTTGAACATTTATCATATATGAAATGTATTTTCATATTCCATTTAATCTCAGTTTAGTATTAAATGATGAGTCCCTTCAATTTGACGAAATATTCAAGATAGACTATCAGGACCAGTCCTGTGACTAAGAAATGTCTATCAAGTGAACTTGAATGTCAAAAGTTGAAAATGGTCCCTGGTCAGAGTTTTCTATAAAGATGGACGCATAGAAAACGTTAGACGACTAGAATGCAAGATGACTAGTAGTTATGTTTCTTGAACTATGTGGACATGGCAATGTCGTAATCATTTGCATAGATACTTACTTTGGGAAGACTAGTATCGGACAGACCTATGAAACTTTACTGTAAGAGATGAAAATCTGGCATAAGTAAATTTCATTAAAATTATTAGACACTAAATCCTCAATACCTGAGTGGTTTGAGATTACTTGTTTGAGAACTGGTTGCTTTGACGTTGACCAACTGTCGCACCGTAAAAGGAGGCTATAAAGGCAACGCTCAGGTAATCACCTATCAAACGAAGTCTAATCTCAATATCACAAGATTGGGATTGTCCTCCCATATTACAAGCCCGCAAAAACCCCATTGGTTACTAGTCTCAAGCCTTGCTTGGGGGAGCTAATAATAGTGAGGTGAGGGAGTTGTAGTATTGTTGAAAAAGGAGTTCGTCTTATCATGTTTGTTGTTGAAAAATGAGTTAAAAATGAAAGAGATGAAAGAACAAAACAAATGTGAAGGTTTCTAAAAGAAAAAAAAAGAGATTGAAAAAGAAAAGAAAGAGAAAAATTCTATTACTCTCAAGAAAAGTTCAAAGTGTTGTTTCAATCAAGTTTTGCAATTTCGTATCCTTATGAGTGATTGATTTTAATTGTGAAAAAGGCAAAAAGTATGGTGTTGGTGTTCGTTGTTTCATCATGTGTTGAGCGGGAGAGTTGTGGTCATTATTTTGGTTGATCATGGTTGTATTTAGGATTTATGCTCCCCAAAGCCAAGGCTTTAAGCTCACATTTTATCCAAATTTACCGCACCCTTACCTAAGCCTAACATTGCAAGCTTGAAGACCTTCCGACCTTTGTGCATAGAGTCGTACTTATGTGAAAATAGTTGTTTATCAATGCAAGTTATGTCATGACACATTCCGAGTCGACTATTAGGTTGAGTGTATGTTTTTCTAGACACACGAGTGTTGTGAGTTTGGGAAGGGAATTGTTCACTTATATGTTGGGAGGAGAGCGAACGGGTACATCTTTTATCCTCCACATAAATGAGTGACGAGTGTGCGAGCACTAATCTTGAATTCCATTGTGCATTTGAATTCCAGTGACGGGCGGATGGCTGCCCGACCGGGCAACGACAACCCAGGGCCCTTTTTCCGCGGGTTTCTTCCGGTTTTTCCTTATGTTTATGGGCAAACTATAAATACTAGGCTTAGTTATTTTAGTTGCACATCTTATGACCTTATTTTTCTAGTATTAGACCCTTAGTTTATTTCCTTAGTTTAAATTCTCTCTAGATTTATGCAAACACTTAGTTTTCAATTTCAATAAAAATCCAAGTTTTCTATTTCTCTTGTTCTTCAATTAAGGTATTGTTCTTTATTTCAATTCTTTGTTTAGCTTTAATTATGTTTTCAATCATGCTAATTTCTTTGTTTATTGTTAATATGCTTGAGTAGTCTATTTTCTAGGGTTTGGGGATCCATGAATAATATGAAGGGATGTTGAATAACAATGATTGTTGGCATTGTAATTGATTCCTATTGATTGGTTTATTTCACTATACAATTAGATTTGCGCAGGTTTAATTGTGGTAGTTATGCAATATCAAATTAAGATTCGAGAGATGCGATTTGATGTTTAGGCTTGTGTCAATAGGTGGAATTAGAGTTAATACGTAGCGAGAGCCCGTTAATTCTAAGTCTATGATTAGTATCGATTCGAGAGAGCATGCTAGTCTAATTAATTACTTTGTTGATTATCGTGATTGTTCATTGTCCTGGATTGTTAATTGTTGGTGAACCTATGCCCTAGATTCCTTAATATATTGATTCCTAGTTGTTTAATTATCGCCGTAGTTTTAGAAAACCATCAAACCAACTCTTGTTCCCAATAGTCTAGTCTAATTGATTAATAGTAGAAAGAACACTGTTTCCCTGTGGATTCGATCCTGACTTCCCTTGCTACCTAGCTAGTGGACTTAGGTTATTTTGTATTAGGTGATACGACTTAAGCCTGTCAAATTTTGGCGCCATTGCCGGGGAAACGGTTTTATTTTCTGTTATTAATTGTTATTTCTAGATTATTGTTGTTACTTTACTTCTCAAGGAACCCCCGTTCCTTGAGATCGGATCTCACGACTGTTTTCTAGTTTTGCTTGTTTATGCCCAGGACTGTCCATACCAGCGATCTGACTTCGTTCGATCCTGAACCTGAACGGACCTTTCGTAGACGGCGTAGATTCGTTGAACAGTTGAGAGACTATTCTGACTCTGAATCCGACTATCTGATTAGCAATCTATTCCATACAGATTCAGAGATGGGTTACCAAGCACCACCACCACCACCCCCACCTGTGCCAAGGCTTACAGACTATTCTAAGCCAAGTCTGTCTGTGCTTCCCAAGGCGATCATGCCTTCTATTGCGGTCGAGAATTTCAAGATCGAACCCCAGCTGATAAATATGATCGAGAGACAGCAATTCGGTGGGGAGAAGGGTGAAGATCCTAATCTCCATATTCAGTCTTTCATTCAGTATTGTGCTACCATTAAGCAGAAGAATTTAACACCAGAGCAGACTATGGAGATACTCTTTCCATTTTCATTGAGTGGGAAGGCAAAGCTATGGATTAATAGTCTCAATCGCGCAGCCATGAAAATCACTTATTGGGATTCTTTGGCTCTTGCTTTCTATGTGAAATACTTCCCACCTGAGAAGACGGCTCGTCTAAGGGGAGAGATAATTTCCATCACCCAACGAGCAGACGAGAGTTTGTTTGAAGTCTGGGAAAAGTTCAAGGATTTGCAGAGAGAGTGCCCACACCATGGTATGGATGATTGGTTCTTGATCCAACAATTTTACAACGGTCTGGGTAACGAGTCTACAACCATTCTAGATTATGCTGCTAGTGGGAGATTTATGCAACTGGAGGTACCTAGAGCTTTAGAGGTGATTGAGGAGATGGCTATCTATAGTGCCCAATATGGGAATCCTAGAGGTTTTGCCGACCGGGGTGTTAAGCACGAGATGAACTCTATTGAACAACTTACTGCTCAGCTAACTGCCCTACATCACAAGCTGGATAATATACAGATCGCATCTTCCCAATCCACCCAACATGCTAGTGTCGCTGCAATGACTGCCCAATCTGCCAATGTCTGTAATAGTTGTGGGATGCTAGGTCATTATGCACAAGAATGCAGGAGCTCTATCGAACAATGCAATGCATTCCAGTCCTACAAGTAGAACAATCCGTACTCCAACTCTTACAATGAGGGGTATAAAAACAACCCCCTGCTATCATATAGGAGTACTAATGTTCAGAACCCCCATCAGATTCAACACCCTCCACCACCACAACAACATTACCAACCACCACCATAGCAGTCATACCAACCGCGGAGTAACTACAGCCCGCAGTCTAGTGGACCACCTGGTTTTCCTCCACAACCTCAACCCACACAGCCTGACCCCATGCCTATAGAGATGAGGAATATGATGTTGGAACTGCAGAGGTCTCTAAGCGAAAAGGATGCAATAATCGATGCCCTCACTGCTCATAACAAGATCATGGATAAACAGTTGGCACAAATGGCTACTACTCTTGCAGAGAGACCCAAAGGTCAACTCCCTTCACAGCCTGTGACCAAAGAGTCTGTAAATGCTGTCACCTTGCGGAGTGGATATGAGTATGATGGGCCGCCTATGACTATTGAAGGAGAGGTTGAAGTACCTATCAGTGATGGTGTGACAGAAGAAAGTGGGAAAGTGCTCAAGGAGAAGGAAGCTAGTACAAGGGTTGAGAAGAAAGTTGAGATACAAGTTCCACCTATCAAACTTCCCTTCCCTCACCGTCAGCTAAAGAACAAGCTAGACAAGCAGTTTGGTAAGTTCTTAGAAGTGGTAAAGAATCTGCAGGTAACAGTCCCTTTCACTGAATTAATTACTCAAGTACCTGCATATGCTAAATACATGAAAGACATCTTGACTAGGAAGAGAGAATTTAGTGAGGTGGAGACTGTTGCATTTACTGAAGAGTGCAGTGCCTTACTACAAAATAAGTCTCCACCCAAGTTGAAGGACCCCGGGAGTTTCTCTATCCCGTGTAATATTGGAAACCTTTTTATTGACAAAGCCTTATGTGATTTAGGTGCCAGTGTTAGTGTCATGCCCCTGTTTGTCTGTACTAAGTTGAACATGGGTGATTTAAAAGTTACCAACATAACTCTAAAAATGGCGGATCGATCTGTGAAGTATCCCCTAGGTGTCCTAGAAGATGTGCCTGTTAGAGTAGGTAAATTTTTTATTCTTGTTGACTTTGTTGTGTTGGACATGGAAGAGGACAGACAGATCCCTATTATTTTAGGTCGACCTTTCCTACACACTGCGGGGGCAATCATAGATGTCAAGAATGGCAAGCTGACTTTAAATGTGGGGGATGACAAGGTTACTTTCAATTTAACCCATGTTGCTAAGAGTCCTATGGTAGAGGAGTCATGTTGTGGAGTTAATGTTTCTAATAATTATTTTAATAATGAATTGAGTCATACTAACTCTAACAATCCTCTAGAGAAAGCACGTGTTTCAAATTGTTTTGCAGGTGGAGGTGACCGGAATATCAACTCTTTGGCATGGGTTCGAAAGGAGGCACGATTTGATAATGCTGCGACCCAAAAGGCCGAAAGTGTTAGGTTATGATACATATGACAATTCATAAATCATGCGGAAAAACCATTTAGCCAGGAATACATATTATTTACACATAATCATATAGCATAGTTTAGATGCATACTCTTTGTTGCGTGCCTTCCCTAGTTGCGCCCGAACCGAACAAGAACAAGTCTTTAGGACTCCAAGTGTCGTCCCTCCGTAGATAGTCCACAACACGTCCGGATCCGCCTTAAGATTGACCAACTAGAATCGCCCTTAAGGTACTAATAATTTTCGGCACTTTTAGGCAAGATATGTGACTGAATTTTTCTCTCAAAAACTCACTTTGAATACTTGAATACACTCGTTATAAATTGTGAACCCAGGCCACATATTTATAGGGGTATGGAAAGAGAATTGGAATCCTACTAGGATACGAATTAATTAAATTAGAATCCTAGTGAAACTCTTATTTAATTAATTTATCAAATAGGATTAGGAATTTAATCATTAAACGAATCCTGTACGTTTTAGGTTTCGTATGTGAACACAAACACACACGCACGCACAGCAGCCCACGAGGGGCCCCATGCGCGCGCGCGCACAACCCGAGCAACGCAGCCCACGACTGCCGCAGCCTTGGGCGCGCGCTGGGCCTGCATTGCGGTGGGCCTGGCGCAGCCTTGGGCTGGCGTGTTGTGGCGCGCGTTTCCCTTGCTGGACGTGGGCCTGGCTTCGTGATGGGCCTTCGTCTAGCAAGCTCGTCCGATGCTAATTCGTACGACGCGCTTCCGATTAATTTTCCGATTCCGGAATTCATTTCCGATACGAACAATATTTAACATTTCCGATTCCGGAATTAATTTCCGTTTCGAACTAATATTTCCGTTTCCGGAATTATTTTCCGATTCCGATAATATTTCCGATTCAGACAATATTTCCGTTTCCGGCAATATTTCCGATTCCGGCAATATTTCCATTTCCGATAATATTTTCCGATACGTACCATGTTTCCGTTTCCGGTAACATCTACGACTTGGATAATATTTATATTTCCGATACGATCCATATTTCCGTTTCCGGCAATATCATCGTTTCCGGAGTATTCATTTCTTGCCTGTGACGATCTCAGCTCCCACTGAAACCAAGATCCGTCGATTCCGAATATCCATAGATGGAGTATTTAATGCCATCAAATACTTGATCCGTTTACGTACTATTTGTGTGACCCTACGGGTTCAGTCAAGAGTAAGCTGTGGATTAATATCATTAATTCCACTTGAACTGAAGCGGCCTCTAGCTAGGCATTCAGCTCACTTGATCTCACTGAATTATTAACTTGTTAATTAATACTGAACCGCATTTATTAGACTTATCATTGAATGCATACTTGGACCAAGGGCATTATTTCCTTCAGAAAGTTCTGTAAACAGTGGGCACCGTATTCATGATCGGGGTCGTGATCTGTCACTTCCCGCACCACATAGCTCATCCAAGGCATTTGAATTGACACCAGATGGCACCATCTTTGGTACCCCCATTCGATGTTATCGTGGGTCTCATCCCCTTCTTTTCGTTGTCTGCGCATAAACTGAGATTGTATAATGGGGACATTGCATCAATCTAATCGGGGGATGAGTACTTCACTATCCATTTATTGCTTTCCGTAGTGTACTTTTTGCTTTCGATAGTATAGTTTAGTTTGTTTTTTTTAGTTTATTCTTTGCTTTAGAGAAGTGCGAGAGGGTATTTTCACTGTTTTGGGTGTTTGATGATGTACAGGTGTTAGATCCTAGTGCGAAAAGCCAGAAACCATCGTAAGGAGCAAGTTCGCAAATGGCCCGACGGGCGAGAGCCGCCCGACCGGGCGCGTGCGGAAGAATTTGATTTGTCGCCCTCCGCCCGGCGGGCAGACGTGCGCCCGTCGGGCGACTTTCGAGCTTCAGGCCCGTCGGGCGGGCGTTGGCCCGGCGGGCAAGAGGAGAAAAGGCTGATTTAAACACGGGATTCACTCCCATTATTTCACTTCTCCTTTCAATCATCTCCTTTTTGAGCCAATGAGGACATTGTCTGATTTAGCTTGGGGGGGTGTTTCACTCACTTGTACATTTTAGGTATGTTTTCTTATTATTTTTGCATTTACTTATTTTGGTGTGTTTATTTTTATGTATGTTTATTTTTGTGTGTTTATTGCTTTCTAGAGTAGTTTATTGCTTTGAAAAAAAAAATACAAAAATACGTTCCGATGAATAGAAAACCATGCTTCCCTGTGCCCCTTGATCGAAAGTTGTTTTGATTCTTGGTATTTGATGATGAGCAATGTAAATGTGTTAGCCATGATTTGATATCCGATTGCTTTGATGCCTTAACATGACTCAACTCTGACTAACTATTTGTGGACTTGGTGCTCGGCTAGTTGATTTGGTTAGGAATGTGTGATAGCTTCCTGGTGTGTCATTGATTTTGAGTATTGATTTGCAACTATTAGTAGTGTTTTATGACTCATATACATGTACATTGTGGAGGACGAAGGCATTTTTCTATTTAGGTAGCCTTCAGATGAAATTAGATACATTTGATCCCTCCTTTTCTACCCATGTTGTTTCTTGTGCCCTTTATTCGGTGACTAGCCACATTACAAGCCCGCGAAAACCCCATTGGTTACTAGTCCCAAGCCTAGCTTGGGGGTGCTAATAGTAGTGAGGTGAGGGAGTTGTAGTATTGTTGAAAAAGGAGTTCGTCTTATCATGTTTGTTGTTGAAAAATGAGTTGAAAATGAAAGAGATGAAAGAACAAAACAAATGTGAAGGTTTCTAAAAGAAAAAAAAAGATTGAAAAAGAAAAGAAAGAGAAAATTTCTATTACTCTCAAGAAAAGTTCAAAGTGTTGTTTCAATCAAGTTTTGCAATTTCGTATCCTTATGAGTGATTGATTTTAATTGTGAAAAAGGCAAAAAGTATGGTGTTGGTGTTCGTTGTTTCATCATGTGTTGAGCGGGAGAGTTGTGGTCATTTTGGTTGATCATGGTTGTATTTAGGATTTATGCTCCCCAAAGCCAAGGCTTTAAGCTCACATTTTATCCAAATTTACCGCACCCTTACCTAAGCCTAACATTGCAAGCTTGAAGACCTTCCGACCTTTGTGCATAGAGTCGTACTTATGTGAAAATAGTTGTTTATCAATGCAAGTTATGTCATGACACATTCCGAGTCGACTATTAGGTTGAGTGTATGTTTTTCTAGACACACGAGTGTTGTGAGTTTGGGAAGGGCATTGTTCACTTATATGTTGGGAGGAGAGCGAACGGGTACATCTTTTATCCGCCACATAAATGAGTGACGAGTGTGCGAGCACTAGTCTTGAATTCCATTGTGCATTTGTGGTTCTCTTTGCGTGACGATTGTTAAGGTGGATTAGCGGTTGGATGGATTTGATTGGTTGACATTGATGCATGCTCGTTGGATTTTGCCTTGAATTATGTTTTTCATTTTGAAATATGTTGGGGGTGAAGTTGGTCTTGTGTTCATCGATGATTTCCTTTCTTAGGGACAAGCAAGGATCTAGCTTGGGGGAGTTTGATATGTTCATATTTTATAGTGTTTTTACCCCCATCCCTTAGTACTTTTTGATCTCAAATGAGCTCTTCGGAGCGATTTTTAGTACTAATGTGCTCCTTGTAGTGTGTTTGTAGTTTCAGGTTCATCATTGTAGGAATTAGAATATTTTTGTGCATTTCCTACTCATTTGAATAAATACAAGAGATTATGTACTTTCGAGAGCACACACACTGAGTTGGAAGAGTTTTCGAGCAAAGCGGATAGTGAAAGAACTAGAAAACCAACACTCGTCTACTCTTTTGATCATAACTTACGTTTTACAACTCCAATTGAAATGATTTCAATCGGTTTGGATTCTAGACTTCAACAGTTTTCCAACGAGTGGTCACTCGCCTGATTCCGACGAATAACGAAGAAGATATTGCGTTTTAAAGATAGAGGATTGTGCAGTTTGTACGCGCGCCCGTCGGGCGAATGGCTGCCCGACGGGCGAACGTCTGCCCGTCGGTCGGGAGCTGCCCGACCGGGCGCGTGCCGATGATTTCCAGAATGTCTCCCTCCGCCCGGCGGGCAGACCTGCGCCCGACGGGCGGATTTCGAGCTGGTCGCCCGACGGGCGGATGGCTGCCCGACCGGGCGACGACAACCCAGGGCCCTTTTTCCGCGGGTTTCTTCCGGTTTTTCCTTATGTTTATGGGCAAACTATAAATACTAGGCTTAGTTATTTTAGTTGCACATCTTATGACCTTATTTTTCTAGTATTAGACCCTTAGTTTATTTCCTTAGTTTAAATTCTCTCTAGATTTATGCAAACACTTAGTTTTCAATTTCAATAAAAATCCAAGCTTTCTATTTCTCTTGTTCTTCAATTAAGGTATTGTTCTTTATTTCAATTCTTTGTTTAGCTTTAATTATGTTTTCAATCAGGCTAATTGCTTTGTTTATTGTTAATATGCTTGAGTAGTCTATTTTCTAGGGTTTGGGGATCCATGAATAATATGAAGGGATGTTGAATAACAATGATTGTTGGCATTGTAATTGATTCCTATTGATTGGTTTATTTCACTATACAATTAGATTTGCGCAGGTTTAATTGTGGTAGTTATGCAATATCAAATTAAGATTCGAGAGATGCGATTTGATGTTTAGGCTTGTGTCAATAGGTGGAATTAGAGTTAATACGTAGCGAGAGCCCGTTAATTCTAAGTCTATGATTAGTATCGATTCGAGAGAGCATGCTAGTCTAATTAATTACTTTGTTGATTATCGTGATTGTTCATTGTCCTGGATTGTTAATTGTTGGTGAACCTATGCCCTAGATTCCTTAATATATTGATTCCTAGTTGTTTAATTATCGTCGTAGTTTTAGCAAACCATCAAACCAACTCTTGTTCCCAATAGTCTAGTCTAATTGATTAATAGTAGAAAGAACACTGTTTCCCTGTGGATTTGATCCTGACTTCCCTTGCTACCTAGCTAGTGGACTTAGGTTATTTTTTATTAGGTGATACGACTTAATCCTGTCAAGGGGCAATGATGTTGTTTTGTTCTTCTTGAGAGAGGACTTTTG